>NC_135815.1:92735039-92936092 GCF_964213995.1 Mustelus asterias | reverse complement strand
AGAAGAGAGAGGGGGGGAAGAAGGGAGAGAGGGGGGGAAGAAGAGGGGGGGGGAAGAAGAGAGGGGGGGGGAAGAAGAGAGGGGGGGGGGAAGAAGAGAGGGGGGGGGGAAGAAGAGAGGGGGGGGGAAGAAGAGAGGGGGGGGAAGAAGAGAGGGGGGGGGGAGAAGAGAGGGGGGGAAGAAAGAGAGGGGGGGGAAGAAGAGAGGGGGGGGAAGAAGAGAGGGGGGGGGAAGAAGAGAGGGGGGGGAAGAAGAGAGGGGGGGGAAGAAGAGAGGGGGGGAAGAAGAGAGGGGGGGGAAGAAGAGAGAGGGGGGGAAGAAGAGAGAGGGGGGAAGAAGAGAGAGGGGGGAAGAAGAGAGAGGGGGGGAAGAAGAGAGAGAGAGGGGGGAAGAAGAGAGAGAGAGGGGGGAAGAGAGAGAGAGGGGGGAAGAGAGAGAGAGGGGGGAAGAGAGAGAGAGGGGGGAAGAGAGAGAGAGGGGGGAAGAGAGAGAGAGGGGGGAAGAGAGAGAGGGGGGAAGAGAGAGAGAGGGGGGAAGAGAGAGAGGGGGGAAGAGAGAGAGAGGGGGGAAGAGAGAGAGAGGGGGGAAGAGAGAGAGAGGGGGGAAGAGAGAGAGAGGGGGGAAGAGAGAGAGAGGGGGGGAAGAGAGAGAGGGGGGGAAGAGAGAGAGAGGGGGGAAGAGAGAGAGAGGGGGGAAGAGAGAGAGAGGGGGGAAGAGAGAGAGAGGGGGGAAGAGAGAGAGAGGGGGGAAGAGAGAGAGAGGGGGGAAGAGAGAGAGAGGGGGGAAGAGAGAGAGAGGGGGGAAGAGAGAGAGAGGGGGAAGAGAGAGAGAGGGGGGGAAGAGAGAGAGAGGGGGGAAGAGAAGAGAGGGGGAAGAGAGAGGGGGGGGAGAGAGAGAGGGGAAGAGAGAGAGGGGGGGAAGAGAGAGAGAGGGGGGAAGAGAGAGCGAGAGGGAGGAAGAGAAAGGAAAGGGGAGGGCGTGAAAGACAAGTTTTAAAAAAAAGGAGTAACACAATGTTGAAAGAAAAACAAAAAGAGAAAGTAAATCATATAAATAGCATTTTAAAATCTCAGAATAATTAGTCACTGCACAACCAATTAAATACTTTCAAATTACAACAAAGTATTTACCTGTATCTGTATTTCTCTTGCTAATTGCTTGAGTTGTTGAAATTCAAAAAACAGTTTTATAAGTCTGTTCTGCTATCCTGTTCAGTGCAGCCACAAACCTTTTTGCCTGGGATCGTTTGCTCATGCCAGAACCATGCTGTGAGCGCTGAAAATCCAGCCTTCCAAGCTCATCAGAGAAAGTATCTAACAAGCTGTTAAAAGAAGATATTTATTTCATGAGAGTGGTAAACTGGTGGTAAACAGAGAGAAAAAGAATGGGAAATAAATACATTTTTGCTTAAACTAAAGCTTACCAGAAAGTATTTAAAGCTTTAGACTGATGCCCAGAGTTACCTGGGCTTCAGGTGGACCCAAAAGATGTCAAGAAGCAATATTATTACCCACCACGGAGACCAAGCACGGATAAACCAGAAAAGACCAAATAGGAATACATTGGCAGAGAAAATCAATTGTACAAGCAGGCTGTGCACAAATACGTGGAATAGGAAATAAGCAAGAAGTTATGGATACTCATGAATTTTATTTTGTTACATTTCTGGTAGAATGATGTTGCTAAGCAACCACAAGCACCTGCAACCCAGTAAGCATGGTACTTCCATATTTCTGTAACCTACGATTATCAAATACATTCAATATACTAATGGCTCACAGATTACGGTGGAACAGAAGTGTTGTCTTCTACCCTTTTCCAATCTGACCATCTCATGATCTGTTCTATCCACTCCATCAACCTAACAACGTACCCTAGAATTCAGACAAATCCTATTACTAACCCAGATGGGATTTTCTAATTTGGCTTGAAATTCCCACTTGACATTTCAACTGGGGTACGATCATAGAAATCCTCCAGTGCAGAAAGAGGTCATTTGGCCCAACGTGCCTACACCAACAACAATCACACCCAGGCCCTATCCCTGTAACCCCATGTATTTACCCTGCTAATCCCCCTGACACTAAGGGGCAACTGAGCATGACTAATTAACCTAACCCGCACAATCATTACTGTAGGAGGAAACCAGAGCACCCGGAGGAAACCCACGCAGACAAGGGGAGAACGTGCAAATTCCACACAGACAGTGACCCAAGCCGGGAATCAAACCCAGGTCCCTAGCATTGTGAGGCAGCCGTGCTAACCACTGTGCCAGTTTTCACCAGTCCTCCAAACGTAAAGACCCCAATGACTTGGAGTGGCATGATGGCACAATGTTTGCACTGCTCCCTCATGGCACCAGGGACGCAGGTTTAATTCCGGCCTCGGGTCACTGTCTGTGTGGAGTTTGCACATTCTCCCCATGTCTGCGTGGGTTTCATCCGGGTGCTCCGGTTTCCTCCCACAGTCCAAAGATGTGCGGGTTAGGTTGATTGGCCATGCTAAATTGCCCTTAGTGTTGGGGGGACTAACAGGGTAAATATGTGGGGTTATGGGGATAGGGTCTGGGTGGGACTGTTGTTGGTGCAGATTCGATGGGCCGAATGGCCTCCTTCTGTATAGTAGGGATTCTATGATTCTATAACTCCAAAGCTTTCTCGGCTGTAAAAATGAGAAACTTTGTGCTTTACTTCATAAAAATAGTTTGTTTCCTAAATTTAATAGGCTTTTGCAAGAAAGTGGGTAAACAGTTCTGAAGTGGACATTAATTATGAGCTTCTTTTTGATATAAAATAATCGCTAGTAACAATCAAATGAACATTATCTATTGCCCTCCAAATGTTGGGCATTTCACCAATGTGTGTCTGATCTATGCATATCATGGAGACATTAGAGATAAATTAATTTCAAAATATGTTCAGTTAACAGTTTAATTAGCGCGTGTTTATTGTGTGCCATTTGTTCTATGTTGTAGCTTTGCACATGTTGTACCTTTACGCTTATCTCCTCTCGCTCTGCAAGACTAAATGAAGACAACTTTGAAGAAAAGCCTCTTTACCTATGTTTCATGATGTCCACCACGTCCTCTGCATCACCTTTTGTAGCTTCTTCTCGGAGTTCCAATTTTGCTCTTGCCTTTCAAATCACAGAGAGTATAGTTTTTATCTCAGCAGCCATTTATATTCATATAGCACCCTTAAAGTGTTGAAATATCCCAGGACGTTTCACAGGAATATTATTAAATAAAGTGAGACACTGAGCTACATATCAGCTCAGGTGACCGAAAGCTTAGTCACAGGGTAGGTCTTAAAGAGTATCACAAAGAGGAAACTGCAGCATGTATCTTATACACTTATCTTGTCTATCTTATACATCTATGACTGTGTGGCCAAATTCCCCTCCAACTCGATTTTCAAGTTTGCAAATGACACCACCGTAGCAGGTCGGATCTCAAACAATGACGAGACAGAGTAGAGGAATGACAGAGAATCTGGTGAACTGGTGCGACCACAATAATCTCTCCCTCAATGTCAACAAAATAAAGGAAATTGTCATTGACTTCAGGAAGCATAGTGGAGAACATGCCCCTGTCTACACCAATGGGGACAAAGGAGAAATGGTCGAGAGCTTCAGGTTTTCAGATGTCCAGATCACCAACAACCTGTCCTGGTCCCCCAATGCTGACACTATAATTAGGAAAGCCCACTAACACCTCTACTTTCTTAGAAGACTAAGGAAATTTGGCATGTTAGCTACAACTCTCACCAACTTTTACAGATGCACCATAGAAAGCATTCTTTCTGGTTGTATCACAGCTTGGTATGGCTCCTGCTCTGACCAAGACTGCAAGAAACTACAAAAGGTCATGAATGTAGCTCAATCCATCACGCAAACCAGCCTCCCATCCACTGACTCCATCTACGCCTCCCGCTGCCTCGGGAAAGCAGCCAGCATAATCAAGGACCCCGGACATCCTCTCTTCCACCTCCTTCCGTCGGGAAAAAGATACAAAAGTATGAGGTTACGTACCAACCGACTCAAGAAAAGCTTCTTCCCTGCTGCTGTCAGACTTTTGAATGGACCTACTTCGCATTAAGTTGATCTTTCTCTACACCCTAGCTATGACTGTAACACTACATTCTGCACTCTCTCGTTTCCTTCTCTATGAACAGAATGCTTTGTGTGTATAGGGCGCAAGAAACAATGCATTTCGCTGTATGCCAATACATGTGACAAAAGTAAATCAAATCAAATCAAATCAAAAGAGGTGTAGAAAGGATGCTCCTGAGCTTGGGGTGTAGGCAACTGAAGGGAAGGCCATCAATGGTGGATCAATTAAATTGGGGATGCACCAGATGCCATAATTAGAGCACAGATATCTTGGAGGGTGTGGGGCCGGCGCAGACTTCTTTTTTATTCATTAGTGGTACATGGGCTTCGCTGGCTGGCCAGCATTTATTGTCCATCCCCAGTCCCTCTTGCAGGACTATTGAGAGTTAACCACATTGCTGTGGCTGGGGGTCACATGTAGACCAGATCAGGTAAGGACGGCAGATTTCCTTCCCTAAAGGACATTTGTGAGCCAGATGGATTTTTACGACAATCAACAATGGTTACATGGTCATCAGCAGATTCTTAATTCCAGATATATTTTATTGAATTTTTTTTGTACCGTCTGCTGTGGCGGGATTCGAACCCAGTTCTCCAGAACATTAGCTGAGATTCTGCACTAATAGTCTAGCGATAATACCACCAGGCCATCGCCTCCCCACAACACAGAGGGAGGAAAGGATTTGAAAAAAGGGATGAGAATTTAAAAATCAAAAATTGGAGTGACACAGTGGTTAGCACTGCTGCCTCTCAGCGCCAGAGACCTGGGCCCAATTCTGGCCTTGTGTGATTGTCTGCGTGGAGTCTGCACGTTCTCCCTGTGTCTGACTGGGTTTCCTCCGGGTGCTGCGGTTTCCTTCCACAATCTGAAGATATGCAGATTAGGTGGATTGGCCACACTAAATTGCCCCTTAGGTTAGATGGATCAGCCATGATAAATGTGTGGGTTTACAGGATTGTGGCGGGGGAGAGGGCCTGGGTAAAATACTCTGTCAGAGAGCCAGTGCAGACCCGATGGGCTGAATGGCCTCTTCTGTAGGGATTCTATGATTCTATGAAAAATGTTACTTGACAAAAAGCTAATGTACGTCAGTAAGCACAAGAGTGATAAGAGAAGCAGACTCGGTACAAAATAAGACACAGGAAGCAGAGCTTTGGATGCTCTGAAATCTATGGAGGATAGATTACCAGGAGAGCTGTTTAAGAGTCGAACCTTCAGCTAATGAAAGCATGAAAGAGGGTTTCAACAGCAGATAAGCTGAGGTGGGCAAAGTTACGGAGGTGGGAACAGGCAGTCTTAGTGGTGGCACAAATATATTTTGTGATCAAATGTGATGCTGAGGTTGCAAAGAGACTGGCATAATTTCAGACTGTTGCCAGGGAGAGGGATGGAGTCACTACTAGGGAACATAGTTTGGAGCGTGAAGCAAAAACAATGGCTTTAATCTTAACTGGAGGAAATGTCTGCTCAACCAGTACTGCACGTCAGACAAGCAGTTTGGAAATTTAGCAATAGTGCAGGAGCTGAGAGAAGAGAGACGGTGGTGAGACAAGCTGGATACCATCAGCATACATGTGAAAACTCATGGTGTGCTTTCAGATTGTCTTGATGTGGAGATGCCGGCGTTGGACTGGGGTGAACACAATAAGAGTGTTAACAACACCAGGTTAAAGTCCAACAGGTTTATTTGGTAGCAAATACCATTAGCTTTCGGAGCGCTGCTCCTTCGTCAGATGGAAATTCCACTCCATCTAACGAAGGAGCAGCGCTCCGAAAGCCAATGGTATTTGCTACCAAATAAACCTGTTGGACTTTAACCTGGTGTTGTTGAAACTCTTACTGTGTTCAGATTGTCTCTCAGAGGGCAGCATGTAAAGGTGGGGGCCAAGGTTCAATCCTTGAGGGTACAGTCGAGCTAACCGTGTGGAAGCTGGGGGAGATGCCATTGCAAGTGATTTTCTGGCTTCTGGATAGAATAGAATCCCTACAGTGCAGGAGGCGGCCATTTGGCCCATCGAGTCGGCACCGACTACAGGCCCTATCCCCGTAACCTCACATATTTACCCTTCTAACCTCCCTGACACTAAGGTGCAATATAGCATGGCCAATCCACCTAACCTGTGCATCTTTGGACTGTGGGAGGAAACTGGAGCACCCGGAGGAATCTCATGCAGACACAGGGAGAATGTGCAAACTCCACACAGAGTGTGACCCAAGCCAGGAATCGAACCCAGGTTCCTGGAGCTGTGGGGCAGAATTGCTAACCACTGTACCACCATGCCAATGATAAAAATCAAACCATGTGAGAACGACCCATCAGGTTGGAGGAGAATGGCATGGTCAACCATGTCAAAAGCTGCACACAGGTCGAGAGGGATGACAATTCAAAGTCACCTCTGTTACAGTCACAATGAGAAGTCTCACAACACCAGGTTAAAGTCCAACAGGTTTATTTGGCAGCACTAGCTTTCGGAGCCCCAAGCCCCTTCTTCAGGTGAGTGAGGACTCATGTTCATAAACAGGGCATATAAAGACACAAACTCAATTTACAAGATAATGGATGGAATGAGAGTCTTTACAGGTAATCGAGTCTTAAAGGTACAGACAATGTGAGTGGAGAGAGGGCAAAGCACAGGTTAAAGAGATGTGTATTGTCTCCAGCCAGGACAGTTAGTGAGATTTTGCAAGCCCAGGCAAAATGAAAATATAGTGAAATGAGTTTGTGTCTTTATATGCCCTGTTTGTGAACACGAGTCCTCACTCACCTGAAGAAGGGGCTTGGGGCTCCGAAAGCTAGTGCTGCCAAATAAACCTGTTGGACTTTAACCTGGTGTTGTGAGACTTCTTACTGTGCTTACCCCAGTCCAACGCTGGCATCTCCACATCACAGTCACAATGGACATCATTTGTGACTTTAATAAGGGCTGTTTCAGCACTGTAACAGAGGTGACAATCCAATTGGAGAGATTCAAAAAGGGAGTTCCTGGAGAGATGGGAATATATGAGAAGCAACGACACGTTCAAGGACTTTGGAGATGAAAGGGAGGTAAGAGAAGAAACAGTAGTTTGCAAGGCTAGTGGGATCAAGGTTTGTTTTTTTTGAGGACAGGGGTGATGATTGTATATGTGAAGAAGATATCTGAAGAATCGTTTACAATATCGGCTAACATAGGGACAAGGAGGGGTGATCAGCAGTTTAGTGGGAATAGGAGTGGGTCTCATAGACAAAATGAGCTCAAAGGGCGCAGGGAAAGATAGGAGGGGCAAAGACAGGAGGGAGCATTAATGGAACATTAATGGAAGTTTTGGACATGTGGGCTCATGGAAAGGAATGGCAGAGATAGTTGGTCAGATATCTTGGTGACAAAGATGTTCCTGAGCTCCTCGCACTTGAGGATTAGCAGATGAGAGGAGGCCCTGACAGCGTTTGAACTAGTGCAGCAAGATCTAACATCAATACACACTGAATTGAATAGAACAGTTGGCATGAATTGGAACATAATACAGCAACATTATGGATACTGACGCTGGAAAGAAAACAGTCCGCTCCCACATATTTCATGAACTTTACTGCCAATTATTACCCAACTATCACAATGCCATTGCAATATAGTGAAATATCACAAAAATTGATCACAAGGAAAGATTGTTTTACTGAAGCTCTCAAAAGGTGGCTAGAAGTGAGGTGTTATTAGAAAACTCCAGGGAATTGGGCCATGATTGATAAAGACTTCATCAATGGTGCAGTAGGAGTGGGAACGAGGATGGAGGGGGAATGGGAATCAACCAGAATCGGGAATGAAAGCAACAGCCTGGTAGACACAGAGCTGAGGTTACGAAAGTAGCATGAAGCAAAATCTCACTGAATTTTAAATTAAGTATCACAACTTTTCAAATCAATGGGGAACCTCAGCAAGAAAAAGGATGATGGATGAGCATAAACAGTTCGAGATAGGATGGGAGAATTGGAGCTTAAAAGTTAGCAGTTCTATAGGCCTGAAAGGAGAGCTTTGGAGGAAGTCTGAAGACAACTGTGGCATAAGTGACTATTTCAGCAGCAGCGGAATTGAGATAGGAATGGAGACAGATAATGTTTTGGAGATAGAAATTAGTGCCTTTGAAAAGTGGAACTTGAAGATCAGTTCAAGGTTCAATGCATTGCCTCAAAGGCTTGGGTCAGGAGGTTGCCCGGAAAGGCTTGGGTCAGGAGGTTTACCTGGAGGACAGCAAGCTCCTGAACTCGGATCTGCTGCAGGCGAAAACTAACTATCGTCAAGTATTACACCACAAAAAAGGAAGAAGTCTGTTTCAACTGCGTATTTAGTGTCCAGATCAAGATTGACGGAGTTCTAGGGAACAGATCACTTGTCACACTTTGGCCACAGAATGCAATTTGTGAAGTTTCCACAAGCTAAGCCACTGAGACCATTTATTCTCCCTGAAAGAGTTACCTTGTTCTCACATGAAGAATGAGATATATTTGACCCAAAGTGTGATAAAAGGATGCGGGAAGATTGTTGGATTTAGTGAGATCAATTCAGCACACACACCCTCCCTGCTGGCAACTTCACTCAAAAGGCTAAAGTTACATAACCATAGCACTGATCCTTCAAGCTGTGCTCCCCTCCAGTAACTTTTCCAGTCATATCTCAATTTACTCAAGTCATAAGTGCCTGCTTCAAGCAATACCCACAATAATGCTCGAACAATACTCACAAGCATGTTTTAACAATACTCACAAGCGTGCATCATTGTTTGAACAAAATGGAAAACTAAGTAACATGGAGACATTATGAAGTTTTACTCCTGTTCACACGTTAGGTTTAAATTAAGTTTCAGCAAATACCCCAAAATACTCTGGACTATACCATTCCCATAGTTACCTCTGTGAGCCTGATAAGGGACTCCAACTGTCTCGTGGTAATTGGAGTGCTATCAGGACCTTGATTTTGTCGCCTCAGCTCCAGATAAAACTCCTGAAGTACTTGAGCCGCTTCGGCAGATAACTTTGGACAGACGTAGCGGCGTGCATACCCAACATATTTTCTTAGTAACTGATGAGGAATGGGATCAAAGCTTTCCCCAGGGAAAACCTTTTAAAGACAAACACTTTAGATCAGAATTTTATACATTAGAGAACACAAAACTATTAGATTTTTGTTTGTCAGTCAAAAGAAAAGGTAATGTTATAAAAATGGCAAGACTTTTAGATACTTGTTTTGAAGTCAGAACTCTGTTAATCAAGAGTCTAAAAACCACTGTTGTTCATTTAAATAAGTTGCCTGTATTCAATTACGTGCATTTCTAATTTACTAAATCTGTTTATGGGTGATGGTCTGACTTGGACGGCCAGAGTCGCAATTTGAGCTGTTCCTCATGTACCCCCTTGCAGAATTTATGGCCACATCTTCCCGAGTCCAACCTCGAGTGGTTGAGGGTTGTCCAGTTGTTCTGAGAAAGGTTGAAATCTGGGACTCCACCACTTGGGTCAGTTACCAGGTTCCAGTTTTTGATGTTTGTTGCCAGCCAGGTGTACCAATTCAGGATTGGGGAAGGGGGGAGGGTGCATTTTCCTTGCGGCCATCAGGAGATTCAATATGTGCTAGCATGAAGCCACTTGAGCTGCACTGGTCTCAGTGCCCCAGGAATAATCCTCAGAGCTTCCAGAGGTGGATGTCTGCCACGTTTGTGTGGTTGCTCCCGAGGCAGATGCAGCAGCAGCAGCAGCACTTCTTTGCCTTTGGGTAGACATTGTCAATGTGTCATTAACATCTTTGCCAATCTCTCACCTATCCCTGACCTTCTATTCTGCTCCACCCTCCTCTCTATACAATCCATCACATTTCTGCCCCTCTTCAAAGATTCATACGGACTTGAAACTTTACCTCTGTTTCTCTCTCCACACATGATGCCACTGCTGAATTTTTTCAGCATTTTCTGCTTTTATTACCGGCAAGATGCTGCCTTATTCGTGATTAGAAACATATTAGGAAATAGACCAATTATGGGTTTATTTATTAGTGTCACAAGTAGGCTTACATTAACACTACAATAAAGTTACTGTGAAAATCCCCTAGTTGCCACACTCTGGCACCTGTTCAGGTACACCGAGGGAGAATTTGGCAATACCAATGCACCTAACCAGCACGTCTTTCGGACTATGGGAGGAAACTGGAGCACCCGAAGACGTGGGGAAAACGTGCAAACTCCACACAGACAGTGACCCGAGGTCGGAATTGAACCCGGGTCCCTGGCGCTGTGAGACAGCAGTGCTAACCACTGTGTGCCACCGTGCAACCCCAGTCAATCAAACCATTTCTGGTTTCACTATTACTGCACATATTTGTACCTTTAATCTTTCTGATAATGGTCTGTCTGAAACTATTTCAAGTATTGACAAATTAGTGTCTTGTGTGCTTTGACGTGAAACTGTGGCACTGCTCAAGGTCGCTTTCTTCCCAGCATGCAAAGCCATGACGTGCTCTGAGAGAAGGTTGTCATGATCTTCGTTTGGAGTATCGAGCAGAATAAAGACCAAGTCGAATCTTGAAAGTAGAGCACTTCCCATCCTGAAACAGCAAACATAAATAATGAGAGCTGCCACACACGTGAATATTATTGCTTGTCCCCAAGGTATTTCTGCATTCATTTCGCCCCGTGGGAATTGTATAGCCTACAATTCATACTGGTCAGCGATACATAACTTAATATTCCTTCATGCTGGAAGAATGATAATTATCATTATGCTTTGCAGGCAAATGAAAAACTATGATGAATGGCTTCAGAGAGATTTGAGAATTTCTGTTGAACTAATAGTTTAATGGCTCTCTTAATTTTAAAAATTTAATTCAAGCCTCTAATACCTCAAAAATAATTCCCATTGAAAAGTTTTAAAGACTGACTTGGAATTATTTCCATGATATTTAATATTGTCTCTTCCCTTAAACTCAATGTTAAAGTGGTCATGTCCCTCTGACAGTGCAGCTGAGACAAGAATGACTGCGAGCAAATCATGGCAAGAAATACATGCCCTGCTATTAAATACTTTGAGGGGCATGGACAGGGTGGATAGGGAGCAGGTGTTCCTCTTAGTTGAAGGGTCAGTTACGAGGCGACACCAGTTAAAATTGAGGGGTGGGAGGATTTGAGGGAAAACTTTTTTTACTCAGAGGGTGGTGAAAGTCTGGAATGCGCTGCCTGGGAGGGTGGTGGAGGTGGGATGCCTCACCTGGATGAGTACTTGGCACGTCATAACATTCAGGGCTTTGAGCCAAGTGCTGGCAAATAGGATTAGATGGGCAGGTCAGGGCATTTAATGCGTCGGTGCAGACTCGATGGGCCGAAGGGCCTCTTCTAGTATTCTGAGATTCAGTGAAATAATGCAGACTTTTGGGAGGACCAGTACACAACCACTAAACCATGGAGTTTCCGTCTTTTCCTGACTATTACCTGGACTGCCAATGTAAAAACGAATCGAAGCGTTAATTACACAAGCACGACTTACTTTAAGTTCTCAGAGACTGTTTTAGCTTTACTGTAGTGGCCTCCAACTGGATTAGCAGCTGCCAGAATTGAAGTTCTGGCTGGTAAATTGCAAACAATCCCAGCTTTGGCTAGACTGATACTCTGTTGCTCCATGGCTTCCAGTAAGGCTTGGTGCTGGTTTCCCATTTTATCAAATTCATCAATGCAACAAATTCCTGAAATAGGTCAGAGAAAAAAAAAGCATACATTCACGATTATAATGCAGAAATGTCAATTCTACCAAAATAAATCAGCAATTCTAGCGCTTTCTGAATAAGTAACAACTCCAGAGTAACACTGGTGGGTTGCTTCACAGCGCCAGGGACACAGGTTCGATTCCCAACTTGGGCCACTGTCTGTGCGGGGTCTGTACGTTCTCCCACATCTTGCGTGGGCTTCCTCCGGGTGCTCCAGTTTCCTCCCAGAGTCTGAAAAGACGTGCTGGTTAGGTGCAACTGACCATGTTAAATTCTCCCTCAGTGTACCCAAACAGGCGCCGGAGTGTGGTGACTGGGGGATTTTCACAGTAACTTCATGGCAGTGTTAATGTAAGCCTATTTGTGACACTAATAAATAAACTTAAAACTTAACTGTGTTGTTGCTTTAGGATAAGTTGGAAAAAAAAGCACAAACTCAAGTTGCAACTTGAGTAACAATTAAACACAGAATCTGATGCCCAAACCAACAGGTCCAGATATTATCCAAACAAAAAGCACCCAATCCTTCAGATCAAAAGGAGCCAAATCCTCACTCCTATACATAGTTGGTGAGTTGATGTAGAAACTCTCAGCACTGAAAGGGGCCGTTCAGCCCGTTTTTAGATTTTTTTAAATATTCACCCATGGGACATGGGCGTCGCTGGCTGGCCAGCATTTATTGGACTTGAACCTGGTGTTGTGAGACTTCTTACTGTGTTTACCCCAGTCCAACACCGGCATCTCCACATCAGCATTTTTTGCCCATCCCCAGTTGTCTGAGGGCAGTTGAGAGCCAACCACATTGCTGTGGCTCTGGAGTCACATGTAGGCCAGACCAGGTAAGGATGGCAGATTTCCTTCCCTAAAAGGACATTAGTGAACCAGATGGGTTTTTCCAACAATGGTTTCATGGTTATCAGTAGATTCTTAATTCAAGATTTTTTAATTCCAACTCCACCATCTGCCGTGGCAGGATTCGAACCTGGGTCCCCAGAACATTAGCTGAGTTTCCGAATTAATAATCTAGCACTGATACCACTAGTTGTGCCTGTACTGGTTCTGTGGAAGAATGATTCAATTTATAAGTTCCACTTTTCCAACTTTCTCCCCATAACCCTGCAAATTAGTCATCTTCATGTCCGATTGCCTTTTGAAATCTCCTCTGAAATTCAATTCCGTTACGCTTCCAGGTAGCGCATTCGAGGTCTCAACAACAACTGGTGTCATAATGTCATATTAACATTAGTACAGCATCCCAAGGCACTTTACGGGAGCTCAATAAAGCAAAATTTTGCATTGAATCGTATGAGGAGATATGAAGGCAGATAACCAAAAGCTTGGATGAGGTGGGTCGGCTTCAGAGAGCATCTTAAAATTGGAAAGAGAGATAGGGGTAGAGAGAGATTTAAGAAGGGAATTCCAGAGCTTGGAACCTTAGAAGCTGAAGCCACAGTCACAGCCACCAATGGAGGAGCAATTGTGAAAAAATTTTTGTTTCCCCTCTGGTTCCCTTATTATCTAAACCTATAATCTCAGATTACCAGTCCATTTATCAATCGAAACAGTTTCTCCCTACTTGCTCTACCAAAACGCTCCATAACTTTGAATGCCTTTCCTGGGTCTCCCCTGAACCTTCCCTTTCTAAGAAAAACAGACGGAGGTAGAACTAGTGATTTGCAAAGGTTTAGCATGACTTTCTTATTTCGACATTCAATGTCCAGTTGCCCATACCCTGTCTGAACCACCTCGTCAACTTGCACTGTCATCTTCAAGGATTTGCGACTATGTACTACCAAGACGCTCTGTTTTTCTACCCCTTTCAAAACAGTACTATTTACATTAAACTGCCTTTCCAGTTTGTCCCTCCTAAAGTGCATCACTTTGTACTTACCCACATTAAATTGTATCTGGCCTATGCTTGTCCATTGTACATGTCCTCCTGAAGTCTGCTACTATCCTGCTCATTATTTACTGCATTGAGTATCATCTGCAAATTTCAAATATTGTACTTCCTAAATGCAAGTCTAGGTCATTTATATACAAGAAAAGCAATGGACCTGATACCAACTACTTTGGGGTGGAGCAAAGCGCACATCTCAGTCAGTAAACAACCGTCCACCATTAATCTCTGCTTATGATCCCATTGCTAATTATAATCAGATAAATCATTATGATAGTGAAGGAAAAGGAAATATTTGGTCAGAAAGTAAATTTCATGAAATACAGGATCCACTGGATTAAAACTTTTCAAATATATGAAAACAGTGTGAATCAAACAGGAAAAATGGAATATAGAATTATTTGGATTGAAAAGGGAACAAAAAGTTAAGGAATAAGAATGAATGCAATGACAGACGGGTATGTAGCTTGTTGGGTTTTTGGGGTTGGAGAGAGAACATGTCCCCTTTTCCTCTTGTTCTGCCACTTTTTGTTCGGCTCACGTCCAACCCTTGTTGCCCTTTATGATTCCTTGCCCTTGTATTATGGCTTGTTGCCTTCTTGTCTCCTGAAGCTTTTCTGGTTTTTTGGGGGGGGGGGGGGGGAAACAGGAAGGGGGGCGCTTTTTCAGGATATATGACACCAATGCCCAACTTGAGGAGTTTAATAATGAGAGGACCTGCAATAAACAAAAGCAACCCTAACTAATACCTTGTAATAGTTTGAAATTAACCAATGCCATAGGTTCAAATCAAACCCCAGTCTTTCACCATGCACTAAAATGTTCCATTTGCAAATGTGAGTATCTTTGCTGAAGCTATGAGCGTACCAGAGCCAATATTTACTTGTTTACTTACCACCTGCTATCCCTTTGTGACAAACCAACAATGGTGAAAGCTGCCCGAATCCAAGTCCACTACCCCATGGCACATTGCATCAGTACTCGATGCCAGAGTCAGAATTACTCTCAAGACACATCATTTGGTGTTGACAACAGCAATGCATTGTCTTTACCATGTTAAAAATCTATGAATTACCTTGATCTCCAAGTACAAGAGCTCCTGCTTCCAGTGCAAAATCTCCTGATCCACTGTCCCTTGATAAAGTTACAGTAAGTCCAGAACTGGTGGTGGTGTTACCGCAGACATATACTCCCCGTGGGGCAATATTACACACTGCCTAAAAATAAAATTGCAAGTGGGCACTTCAGCATAAACATAGCTAAGCACGCTTATCTCCAAAGTGCATAATTAGCACCACAGTTTTGAAGACAACAATAAATAGAAGCAAAACACCAAACATGCACCATGCGTCTTTTGAAAAATCAAATACTGCATTAACACTGGTCGTACTTTTAATATTTTATAGTCCCTACCCACTCCCTTAAGTAACATTCTCAATAAAATGGACTACACATCAATTAAAATAAAATCACTATCTATAGTTATTTCACTAAAATTTCATCCCACAGGAAATGTCTGCTAAATGGAACGCATTGCAAAATAAGTATAAGGAATTGTGTGAAATATAGATTTATATTTTACTGTTGCTGACAATCCCCCTTAGTTTAATGAGTTAATCCACAGGATTGCTCTATCAATCACAACTTTGTTCATTTAAGCTCTTTCTTGAAAAAGTAATTACCTGTACCTGGGCAGAATTATGCATTTCTCATCCAGAATCAAAGGCCTTGGAATTACTCAGGTGTAATTACTCAGATAGGCACTCCACTATTGGACCCAGCAATGCAATGGAAGCTGCTACAACGTGTTAGAAAATGCCAGGATTTTAAAAAATTATTCATTGTGGAACATGGGCGTTTGTAAATTGAGTGTGTGTCTTTATATGCCCTGTTTGTGAACAGAACTCCCACTCACCTGATGAAGGGGCAGCGCTCCGAAAGCTAGTGGCTTGTGCTACCAAATAAACCTGTTGAACTTTAACCTGGTGTTGTGAGACTTCTTACTATCGCTGGCTGGCCAGAATTTATTGTCCATTCCTAATTGCTCTTGAGAATGTGGTGGTGAACTGAATGGCTTGCTAGGACATTTCAGAGGGCAGTTGAGAGTGGCTGTGGAGTCACGTGTAAGGAGTCTAACAACACCAGGTTAAAGTCCAACAGGTTCATTTGGTAGCAAACGCCACTAGCTTTTGGAGCGCTGCTCCTTCGTCAGGTGAGTGTAGGCCAGACCAGGTAAAGACGGCAGATTTCCTTCCCTAAAGGACATTAGTGAACCAGATGGGTTTATCCGACAATGACTTCATGGTCGAAAGTAGATTCTTAATTCCGGATTTTTTTCCCCCATTGATTTCAAATTTCACCATCTGCTGTGGCGGGATTTGAACAATGTTCCCAGAACATTAGCTGAGCTTCTAGATTAATAGTCTAACAATAATGCCACTAGGCCATCGCTTCCCTCCTAAGTTTGCCAACACTCTGAAGAAGTCACGTGCACTTGAAATGTTAACTTGTTTCTCTCACCATAGAGGCGGCACGGTGGCACAATGGTTAGCACTGCTGCCTCACAGCACCAGGGACCGAGGTTCGATTCCGGCCTCGGGTCACTGGTTGTGTGGAGTTTGCACATTCTCCGTGTCTGCGTGTGTTTCCTCCGGGTGCTCCAGTTTCCTCCCACAATCCAAAGATGTGTGGGTTAGGTTGATTGGCCAGGCTAAATTGACCCTCGTGACAGGGGATTAGCAGGGTAAATACGTGGGGTTACGGGGACAGGGCCTGGGTGGGATTGTGGTCGGTGCAGACTCGATGGGCTGAGTGGCCTACTTCTGCACTGTAGATTCTACGCTTCTATGATGCTGCCAGGCCTGGTGGGATTTTCCAGCATTTTTCTGCTATTATTTCACAAAATGGATACCTGAGCAAGATACGAGAGGCCACCTGCACCCCCCCTCCCACCACCAAAGCTATTCCCTTAGTAACAATCCACAGCTTAAAAAGAGAAAAAAACATCAAAGACATCCTTACATTTTGCCTATAAAGGGAGTTTATGTCTGTGTGTGATAAACGTTACTTGCCTGCAACATTTGACTCTTCCCAAGTCCGGGATCACCAACTACGAGCACGTGAGGATCACCTC
Source organism: Mustelus asterias (assembly GCF_964213995.1). Lineage (NCBI taxonomy): Eukaryota > Metazoa > Chordata > Chondrichthyes > Carcharhiniformes > Triakidae > Mustelus > Mustelus asterias. The sequence continues at coordinate 92,919,227 of NC_135815.1, read as the reverse complement.
GGATGGGAATGCGGTTTTGATCATCCACGTATTTTTGGCAACCTCCAAAGAGTGCCAGTGCCAGTCCTGCTTTGACAAGCTATGAAGAAAACATGATCGGAAGCTTTTATTTTAGAAGACCAAATTAAACAAGCTGTTAGAGCCCAAAAAAAATGTTAATAATCACTTACAAACCATTGATAACATTCTTACTCTATCATGACACTCACCTCATGACCATATATAGCAGGACACAACGAGCTGCAAAACAAATTGAGATCTGTAGTTGCCTTTCAAAACGATACCAAGCATCAGTTTTAAATTAATAGGACATAACATACTTGACAAATAACTTGAGAAGATTTTCTTCCGCCTGAATCTCTTGAATTGCATAAAGCTCTTTAAGTGTAAACTCCATGGAGGCTGCATCGCCAGATATCCCTTCAGAACTCATATTCCTCCGTCCTTTACTGTTACTGATGGAGTTGGCCTCAATGTACAGAAAAAACATGCACTTGTCATCTTTGTTTCTGGTCTTCCCTAAAAGATTAAGCAGAGTAATAAATAGACAAGTACAATACAGCTAAAATGCAGAGAACTAGCGAGCCATCATGGCCAAATGAGAAAATGTTAGAAAATCTCAGCAGGTCTGGCAGCATCTGTTTTTAGTTTAGATGAGCCTTTGACAAAGGGTCAACTGGACTCGAAATGTCAGCGCTTTTCTCTCCTTACAGATGCTGCTGAGATTTTCCAGCAATTTCTCTTTTGGTTTCAGATTCCAGCATCCAGAGCAATTTGTTTTTAAGCCTTCCACGGCCTTCGTCAGAGGAAACAGTCAGGCTAAAAACATGTTACGGCTCATTTTCAGGCACATGGAGCGGCATGGTGGCACAGTGGTTAGCACTGCTGCCTTACAGCACCAGGGACTCGGGTTCGATTCCCACCTTGAGTCACTGCCTGTGCGGAGTCTGCACGTTCTCCCCATGTCTGCATGGGTTTCCTCTGGGTGCTCCAGTTTCCTCCCATGGTCTGAAAGAAGTGTTGGTTAGGTGTATTGGCCATCCTAAATTCTCCCTCAGTGTACCCGAACAGGCACTGGATGGTGGTGACTGGGGGATTTTCACAGTAACTTCATTGCAGTGTTAATGTAAGCCTACCTGTGACACTAATAAATAAACTTAAACTTGAAACATAACTGACAGTATGCTTCGCATGGGTGCCTGAGTCGGAAGACCGAAGGGTTGGCAGTAATTGGGCTCCAGGCATCTATTTTATAACCGTGACAAACTGTTGTGCCTCCCGCGGTAGTTCACCACTTTGCTGCACTCCAATTTAGGGTGCAACATGGAGACTTTCCAGCTCCACATTTGTTTAAAAAAACCTGTTGTTTCCGTGCCAAGCTCAGATTACACACAGCAAATTGCTCAAAAAGAAATGAGTGCAGGACATACATGTTGATATCGGAAAGAGAGGGACCCACACTCATTTCAGGTGGCCTTACTTTAAAAGAAAAACAGCCCTGACAAATTTGGCAGCAGCCACAAATGCACACTCAGGTGTTCTTAACCATAGATTTCAAATGCTCTGGGAGTGTGACTTTGTTACTAGCTCAAGGATGTCAATTAACAGATCAGTAATTATCCTGGAATATGCCATGGATAAAGCTCAGTAAGTAGCACATCAGTCTCAATCACTTTGGTTCAGAGATGAATCATAGAATCCCTGCAGTGCAGAAAGAGCCCATTCGGCCCATCGAACCTGCACCGAGAACGATCCCACCCAGTCCCCATCCCTGCAACCCCACAAATTTACCCTGCTAATCTTCCTAACTTACACATCTTGGGACACTAAGGGGCAATTTAGTACGGCCAATCAACCTAACCCACACATCTTTGGACTGTGGGAGGAAACTGGAGCACCCGGAGGAAACCCACACAGACACGGGGAGAATGTGCAAACTCCACAGTCACCCAAGGCCAGAATTGAACCCAGGTCCCTGGCGTTGTGAGGCAGCAGTGCTAACCGTGCCATCCTTCACATGGTGCAGACAGTCATGGTAGCTTCCACGTGTATGCCAAAATGAAATAATACTAGCTACATGCATAGAACAGGGCAGAAACTATTTCAAAGTTGCAACATATCTCGGTGCTTCACAAAAGATTGGAAGGACCTAACCACATGATAATTTACTGGGCAATAAATGCTGGCATAGCCAGCAACACCAAGATAATTGCAGCACAGCAGCACCCAGCCAGGATTATGTTTCCTTGGACAAGAACAGAGAACGCAGGAAAAACTCAACAGGTCTGGCAGCATCCATAGGGAGAGAAAACAGAGCCAATGCTTTGAGTCTGTTTGACAGAGTTCCACATTCCAGCATCTGCAGTACTTTGTTTGTATCTTCTCGGTTTGGGCACATCAGGACACACATTGATATGAAGTGGAAGCTTCTGGGTATACTGGTATAACCACTCCAGGACACACCGGTAATCTCCATCATTAGAAACGTGCCAGGTGAAAGCTCAAAATGGCAGTTCTTCACAGGAATGGAAATTAGTCATAAAAGCTAACATTACCAGAGCTTTGTTAGATGTTATAGATTGGTGCATGGATAACAACATTTACTCAGCAATGTACTCATTTCAACTCTTTTAAGCTATTTACATGTCTTTCACATCCATAGAATAAAGGTAAGAGAAAACATTGAATGTATTCAAGAGGCGGCTGGATATAGCACTTGGGATGAATGGGATCAAAGGTTATGGGGAAAAAGCAGGATTAGACTATTGAGTTGGACGATCAGCCATGATCGTAATGAATGGCGGAGCAGGCTCGAAGGGCCGAATGGCTTCCTCCTGTTCCTATCTTCTATGTAAAAAGAGATGGAGATCTATGATACAGGTTGAGACGATAGAAGTCAGAGGTAGCTGAAACCGTAAGAAAGGTCATTACATAGACATTTAGTGGTCGCTGCAAAGATCCTGACCAGCCAACAAAATGTGTTCAATTTGTGAACACTTTGGTCATACCTTCACTGCTGTTTGCCACCTTGACAATCCCTGTGACTGTTATCATATCGCCCGGAACACAACTGTCAACCAAGTCTTGGATAAGCTCACATTCTATAGTTCGAGGGATTCGTCCAGCCTCTCTCTTATCATCTGATGCAAGCTCCTGTAATCTGGGGGGAAAAAAAAATCCAAGCGGATATACTACTTTACTCAAATGTGCAAAGGCCTTTCCACATTAAAACAGAAACACACTTGTGTGTTGCAAAACCAAGTTCACTCGTATCTTAAAACAAACATATTCCTGGAGACCCATCCATTTTCCAGCCTCTCAACTACAAACTGCAATTTTCTAGGTACAAATACTTTTACATCACTGAAGCTAGTGCGTAGATGAATATTTAACCTATACAGTGCCATGTGTCATTAAAGTATGTTAGAAATGGCACACAGTCATAACATATTTTGCGTGTAGCTGACAATGGGAGCATACCCCATTGCATGACAGAGCCACCTCAACAGAAATTGTCTTGCAAATGACAATGTTCCCGAGGAAAAAGTTGTTTGCTGGAACACACATGCTCTGAAGCAAATTTTGCAGGCCACCTCTTTGAGATTGCCAAGTTTTTGTTTCCTCTCGTGGGATGTGAGCGTCACTGGCTGGGCCTGCATTTGATGCCCATTCCTAATTGAAGGTAGTGGTGAGCCTTTTGAACCAGTCTGTCTGGTGTAGCTACACCTACAGTGCTGTTAGGAATGGAGTTCCAGGTTTTTGATGCAACAATGGTGAAGGAACACCCCCCCTCCCCACCCACCCCCAACACACACAAGTGATGGTATTGAATATCAAAGGGAGATGGTTAGATTCTCTCTTGTTGAAGATGGTCATGGCCTGGCACTTGTGTGGTGTGAATGTTACTTGCTACTTGCCGCTTATCAGCCCAAACCAGAATATTGTCCAGGTCTTGCTGCATATGCACACAAACTGCTTCAGTATCTGAGGGGTCACGAATGGTGCTGAGCAGTATGTAATCAGCAATCATCCCCACTTCTGACCTTATGATGGAACAAAGACCATTGATGAAGCAGCTAAAGATGGTTGGGCCTAGGACACTACCCCGAGGAACACATGCAGTGATGTCCTGGGACTGAGATGATTTTTGGTCTTGCAACAACCACAACCATCTTCCTTTGAGCTAGGTACGACTCCAACCAGTGGAAAGAGTTGTCCCCCAATTCCTATCGATACCAGTTTTGCTAGGGCTCCTTGAAGCCATACTTGGTCAAATGTTTTCTTGATGTCAAGGCAGTCCCTCTCGCCTCACCTCACGTATTCGACTCTTTTGTCCATGTTTAAACCAGGGTTGTAATGAGGTCAGTTGCGGAGTGGCACTGGCTAAAACCAAAATGAGCATCTGTGAGGTCATTGCTACATAAATTCACTCTCAGTGACACCTACCATCACACTGCTGATGATTGAGAGTGGATTGATGATATAGTAAATGGTAGGTTTGGATTTGTTCTGCTTTTGTATATAGGATATATGCGGCAATTGTCCAGTGTGTCGGGTAGATGCCAGCATTGTAGTTATACTGGAACAGCTGGGCAAGGGGCGCAGTTCATTCTGAAGCAAAAGTCCTCCGTTTTCTCGATATCATATGGTATGAATCGAATTGGCACTAGCACCCATGATGTTGGAGACCTCAGGAGGAGGCAGGGACGCGCCTTCCCATTTTATTCAAGTATCAGGCATTTCAATTCTTCTGAGCTATGAATTTTTCTTGTAATCCCTCTACACGTCAGAAACGTGGTATAATACAGTCTTCAATACTACTATATAACTCCCCTATTGAAAGCACCAAGTCGAATCACAATGCCAAGAACAGGCCCTTCTGGCCAGCTGAACTGAATATTTTTTTTTAAATATAAAGAAAACGCAAAGATTTTTAAACAAAGGTTGGCTTACTTTATAGATTGCCAGTCCACAGTAACTGTCAACGGAGAGCTTCTGTTCGGTGTAAAGGATCGACTGCGACAATCTGGCGATAAACACTTTAAAAAGAAATTGAACTTAGTTTCCTCAAATAATGCTAAACCTTTTTTTCTCCTCACTGACATGATAGCATAATACCTTTGTAGGGAGCATGTATTTTCCATCAGGAAGCGGTAGACTCTGAGTATCTCCACATGTGTTACATGTAAAGGCCATTCTGGTGCAGAAAGGCTTGACGTTGCTGACACGGACAACCGTTCCACGCAGAGAAACATATTTTCCGTAGCAGTTAGCTCGTAAATTCTTCAACAGTGTCAAAGGCTCATAGTTATAGACCCTAAAAATGTACACATTCTGAATGAGATTTGGATGCTTATTGTATGACAGTAAATATGGTAAACTGTATCCTGGATTTTTAAAAAAATCATACTGTGCATGATGTTAGACCTTAATAAATGTAAAATCGGAGCATATGACAAATCACAACTGGACAAGTGGGTGCTAAAACAAGTGGGTGCTCAGCGGGGCAGCATGGTGGCACAGTGGTTAACACTGTTGCCTCACAGCGCCAGGGACCTGGGTTCGATTCCCAGCTTAGGTCACTGTCTGTGTGGAGTCTGCACGTTCTCCTCGTGTCTGCGAGGTTTCCCTCCAGGTACTCCAGTTTCCTCCCACACTCCAAAGATGTTTAGGTGAGGCGGACTGGCCATGTTAAATTCGCCCTCAGTGTATCTGAACAGGTGCCAGAGTGTGGCGACTCGGGGATTTTCGCAGTAACTTCATTGCAGTGTGAATGTAAGCCCACGTGTGACACTAATAAATAAACTTTAAACTAAATCAATCAGCAAACTGAAAATGGAAATAAAAAAATATTTCTCTGCATTACAATAAATCGTATCCCTCTAACACTTATTTGTAATTGGAAAGCAAATGTAATGATTCTAAATATTATGGCAAATTCCAGCTTAGCTGGAATTCTTGTGGGAATAAATAACCTTTAATATCTGGAGTATGGTACGGAGAGTCGGAAAGAGCAAAGAATACCATAATTTCCTGGAATTCACTAACATTTCTAACACTTGTACATATGACAAAAAGCACATCACAACATTTTTCAATGTACAGTAACTCGCTATATAAAGTGCTGAAAAGTATTATAATTCTTTGTTCACTATGCAGAACTTCTGGTCCTGATCAAGTGAGAAGCATCAGTCAATAGCTAGGAAAAATTATCTTAACATATAAATAGGCTCATAGATAATGCAGAAAGTTGTCTGTTTTTATCAAATTTAGGTGTCACTGAACTTAACCAAATATTTGCAAGCAACTAAAAAAGTTTCCAACTAACCTTGCATGAATGAAGGGGACATTTACAATTGGAGTATCTTCATTTGGCAGCCCTTGTTCCAATTGAGCTGCCTGTCTTTCAAGATCTCTAGTTATTACCTGAATGCATGCAGTATAAATACCATAATTATTTTAAAGAAATCTGACATTAATAAATGTGGTCAATTTACTTATGACAAATAAAGTGCCCAACAATACCTTCAGAATAGTATTCATAATAGTAGGAAGAAGTTAAGTAATATTGCAAGTTACATTTTTTAAGAAGAGATAACAATTCTTTTTACTTTACAATTTTCTGAAAGAAGTGGAGGAATATAAACCTCAAAACATACACTTTAATCCCGTAAAATTAAGAAAATTATGTCTGTTATCCAACTTGCACATTTAACTAAATGGTTATGCAGAGAAGTGTTACATAATCTTAACCTGATGAACTGCCAATCCCAAGCAATCCAACAATTTTTCTGGCATATCCTTCAGTTCACTGGCTAAATTTGGCATGAGGGCTGTTAGTTCTTCTTCATTTACAAGTTCATTGAAGTCAATCAAGATGCTTCCTTTTCTTTCTATTTCATCCTTTGGGAAGAGAAATAGTTTGGATTTTCAAGTGAACTGCACTTTCAACATCTCATTGATATTTGTACAACTGAGAACAGTCAGCCAGCAGCATCAGATTTATTTATTTTCTTCTAATGAATATTCCTATGGGGCGGCACAGTGGTTAACACTGGTGCCTCGCAGCGCCAGGGACTCAGGTTCGATTCCGGCCTGGGGTCAGTCTGCGTGGTGTTGGCACGTTCTCCTGCCTGAGTTTCCGCCGGGTGCTCCAGGTTCCCCTGCGCGGGCAAGTGCACATGGCTATGCTTTATGTGGTGTAAAACCCTTCAAGCTATAAGCCCCTGGTGACAGACTAGCAACCGGTTCCTGGGACAGCTACAGAAACAGACAAAAGTCTTGACCTATGCACCGTCAGGGTGCGGAAAGGTTGAGAGAGAGGATATTCCTACACAATGTAAAACAGTGCTGCACGTCATTGACAAAATTGTCCTAAATATTGCAGCTCATTTGAAGACTGGCAAAACATCGCCTAAGAGTGAAAGTGTTCTTCTAATGTTAAAAATATAAACAGCATGGCAAAATTCCAAGTCAAATTCTTAATCCTACCAAATCCATACCTTAAATTCATTAATTTTTAAAAAAGCACATTATGAAAAGATTAATGGTCAAATATATTTCCAATAGACAAAGCTTTACTACTTCTTCCTTCCACCATTCACCCCCCCGCCCCACAAGTGAGCCAAACTATTAGTTAAGAAACACTACCCACAAACAGTAAACATTGAAGCTAACAAAAGTAAAGATGAAAGGCCAGGATTCTTACCTTGTCATACAAATCAATGTGCTTTGTGAAAAACTTCTCAAACGCGCTGATCTTCTGCACAAAAGGGGAGCTCCCAACATAAGCTTGGAAAGAACAAGTTTGAATATTTGTTTTTGTTTGAGATCCCTCAACATTTGAGCATAGAGTAAGCCTGAGCACAATTAAAACTGCCAATGATTAAGAACAAAGAACAGTACAGCACCGAAACAGGCCCTTCGGCCCACCAAGCCTGCACCGACATATGACACCTTTCTAAAGGCCTTTTGCCTCTATGTGGTCAGTATCTCTCTATTCCCTGCCTATTCATGCATCTGTTAAGATGCGTCTTAAACATCGCTATTGTATCTGCTTCTACCACCTCCTTTGGCAGCGTATTCCAGGCACTTACCACCCTCTGTAAAAAAACATTGCATCTCCCATCTCCATTAAACTTTCCCCGTTTTATCTTTAAACTTATGTCCTCTAATAATTGACATTTTCTATCCTGAGAAAAAGACCCTGATTATCTGTGCCTCTCATAATTCTGTAAACTTCTATCAGGTCTCCCCTCAGCCTCCAATGTTCAAGTGAAAACAAACAAAGTTTGCCCAATCTTTCCTCATAGCTAATACCCTCCAAACCAGACAACATCCCGATAAACCTTTTCTGCACCCTCTCCAAAGCCTCCACATCCTTCTGGTAGTGTAGAGACCAGAGCTGTTCACAAAATTCCAAATGTGGCCCAACTAAAGTTCTATACAGCCACAACACAATTTGCCAATTTTTATACTCTATGCCTTGGCTGATGAAGGCAGGCATGCCAAGCAGCTCTGTCCTCAGGGAATCAGCTGATGGCAATGAACCAGTCTGCCCCTAGTCGAGCCTTGAGAATATGTTCAATGTTATCCTAAAGCACATCTTCTCACAAAATATTCCAAATCATTCGAGGCCTTTCAGCAATTTTCCATAGCAAAGATTAAAAGAGCCCATTTTACAAGTTGAAAAACAAGTTAATTCACTGCATAAATACATGGATTTCTATCATCCATGAACTGCTATTTGCAATGCTGGGTCAGCTGCAATAGCATCTGTAATCTCAATATTCAAGAGAAAGTAAGCTGATTTACTTTTAAATGGTGCTCAAGAAGGCTCTAGCCACCAAGTAAAACATCTTACTTCAGCTGACCTCATCTCTGTGCGCATCGACTTACATTGAAAGTCTCAAATTTAAAATTATTATTCTGGTGTTCAATTTGCTCCATCCCTTCATCCCTCCATGTTGCTGTAATCTCCTCCAGTCTTTGAATTCTCAAAGAGCTCTGTGTTCCTTCAACTCTAGTCTCTTATGCACCCCCTCACTCCCTATGCCTCACCAAAGGTGAATGTATCTACAGTTGTCTAGGCCCCTAAACTCTGGAATACCCTCCCTAAACCTCTTAATCTCTCTTTCTTTGGTCATGTTTTCCGTAAACATTCCTAATAGTTCCTCCTTGGAATCATTGTCAATTTCCTTCTGTTACGCTCCTGGGAATACACCATGGTACATTTTCCTACATTAAGGGCCTTACACAAGTATAGGTCATCTGTTTGGAAGCTCTAAGATAACCTATTAAATTTCTGGTAATCTTATAAAACATCTGTCATTATTACCATATATACCAATGTAAAGTCACAGAATCCAATCTTAGAATCCCTAGTGTAGGAGGAGGCAATTCAGCCATTAAACCTACACTGACAACATTTGGCCCTATCCCAGTAACCTCACATATTTACCCTGTTAATGTCCCTGACACTAAGGGGCAATTTAGCATGACCAATCCACCTAACCTGCATATCTTTGGAGTGTGGGAGGAAACCCCATGGATGCAATGACATTTGGCCTAAATAATTTGGCTTTTACACAAGTATTTAAAAGATTTTCAATTCAAATAATTTCAAAGAAAGACTCACCTTCTGAAAAGTAAAGTTTCCAGCCCTTATATGGTATAAATTGATTCAAAGTTCCTTGAATTAGGTGTGAGCGAGGTGCTGGCTGTTGAAAACCTTAAAACAAAATGTTTCAATGAATAATCAGAATTATCTAACAGTGGCAACTGACTTTTCATTGTAAAACAATTTAATCTGTATCCCTTACAATAAATTACAGCTTTAAAAATACCAATATCAGTTGTAATTTTAAAATGCAGTCAGCATGAAATACAGTTCAAAGTTACACATTCAGAGCGATGTAAGCAAAGTTTGACAATGATTGAAATTCAACTACATAAATGAATGTGAAATTTGTCAGAGGAAAGCAATTTCAATCCAAATCACTTTCAACTAATAACAGCAATATGTTCAAGCAAGGTATTCTAAGAGGGGATGAGGATGGCACGGTGGCACAGTGGTTAGCACTGATGCCGCACAGCACCAGGGACCCGAGTTCAATTCACGGCTTGGGTCACTGTTTGTGTGGAGTTTGCACGTTCTCCTCATGTCTGCCTGGGTTTCCTCCGGTTTCCTCCCACAGTCCAAAGATGTGTGGGTTAGGTTGATTGGCCATGTTAAATTGCCCCTTAGTGTCAGGGGGACTAGCAGGGTAAATTGGTGGGGTTATGGGGGTAGGGGCTGGGTGGGATTGTGGTCAGTGCAGATTCGATGGGCCGAATGGCTTCCTTCTGCACTGTAGGGATTCTATGATTAGATGATCATTTGAAAAGAAACAATCTGCAGTGTTACGAGGAGAAGGCAGGAGAATTATTCCAACTGGAATGTTCATTTGAAAAGCCAAATGGTCTCGTTCTGCACTGTAAGAATTCTGTGATTCTGCACACAGATTAAATTTCACTCATGGACCATAGTGTGATCCATGTCAATTAAAATAGATTCCAGTGAGTTAGACTTGGGTTTTCCGGTTCTCATAGCTTATCCAGACAGAAGGAAAAAAAAGTCTGTAAACGCATTTGAATAGTGTATGTTTAGGCCTGAGTGGGAATAGGTACAAGGCAACAAATTAATTTGCTACTGTTTTTTTTATTCGTTCGTGGGACATGGGTGTTTCTGGCTGGCCAGCATTTATTGCCCATCCCCAGTTGCCCCTTGAGAAGGTGATGGTGAGCTGCCTTCTTGAATCGCTGCAGTCCATGTACTGTGGGTTGACCCACAATGCCGTTAGGGGTGGAATTCCAGGATTTTGAGCCATCGACTGCGAAGGAGCTGCAATATATTTCCAAGTCAGGATGGTGAGTGGCTTGGAGGGGAACTTGCAAGTGGTGGTGTTCCCATGGAATTAATGGGTTTCAGGGGGCAAACTCTACACTGGTTGGAATCATACCTGGTACATAGGAAGATGGTTGTGATTATGCAGGGTTAGTCATCTCAGCTCCATGACATTTCTGCACGAGTCCCTCAGGGTAGTGTCCTAGGCCCAACCTTCCTCAGCTGCTTCATCAATGACCTTCCCTCTGTCATGTCAGAACTGGGGATGTTCGCCGATGATTGCACAATGTTCAGCACTATTCGCAACTCCTCAGATACTGAAGCAGTTCATGTTAAAATGTATCTAGATCTGGACAATATCCAGGCTTGTGCTGACAAGTGGCAAGTAACATGCATACCACACAAATGCCAGGCAATGACCATCACCAATAAGAGATATTCTAACTACCACCTCTTGACGCTCAATAGTGTTACTGCCACTGAATCCCCCACTGTCAACGTCCTCGGGGTTACCATTGACCAGAAACTCAACTGGGCTTGCCACATAAGCACAGGAGCTACAATAGCAGGTCAGAGGCTAGGAATACTGCGGGGAGTAACTCACCTCCTGACTCCCCAAAGCCTACCCGCTATCTACAAGGCACAAGTCAGGAGTGTGATGGAATACTCCCCACTTGCCTGGATGGGTGCAGCTCCAACAACACTCAAGAAGCTTGACACCAATCAGGACGAAGCAGCCCCGCTTGAGTGGCACCATATCGACAAACATCCACTCTCTCCACCACCGCGCTCAGTACAGCAGTGTGTACTATCTACAAGATGCACTGCAGCAATTCACCAAAGATCCTTACAGAGCACCTTCCAAACCCACCACTACTTCCATCTAAAAGGACAAGGGCAGCAGATACATGGGAACACCACCACCTGCAAGTTCCCCTCCAAGCAGATCCAGTCTAGCAGTTGGCAATCTGGTTTAGAAAGTTTGGGGCAGCACGGTGGCACAGTGATTAGCACTGCTGCCTCAGCACCAGAGACCCGGGTTCAATTCCAGCCTCGGGTGACTGTGTGGAGTTTGCATATTCGCCCCGTGTCTGTGTGGGTTTCCTCCAGGTGCTCTGGTTTCCTCCCACAGTCCAAAGATGTGAAGGATAGGTGGATTGGCCATGCTAAATTGCCCCTTAGTGTCCCAAGATGTGCAAGCCGGGGGGAATTAACCATGTGTGAGATTATGTGTCAGGGGAGAGGACCTGGGTAAGATACTCTATCAGAGAGTCCATGGGCCAAGTGGCCTCCTCCTGCATTGTAGTGATTATATGAAAGGGCACAAGTGAAAAATGGGGGTTAAAAAGTCACACTGAGTGCCTTTTTTTAATGCTCTTGCGATAAGAACATAAGAACATAAGAAATAGGAGCAGGAGTAGGCCATCTAGCCCCTCGAGCCTGCCCCGCCATTCAATAAGATCATGGCTGATCTGACGTGGATCAGTACCACTTACCCGCCTGATCCCCATAACCCTTAATTCCCTTACCGATCAGGAATCCATCCATCCGCGCTTTAAACATATTCAGCGAGGTAGCCTCCACCACCTCAGTGGGCAGAGAATTCCAGAGATTCACCACCCTCTGGGAGAAGAAGTTCCTCCTCAACTCTGTCTTAAACCGACCCCCCTTTATTTTGAGGCTGTGTCCTCTAGTTTTAACTTCCTTACTAAGTGGAAAGAATCTCTCCGCCTCCACCCCATCCAGCCCCCGCATTATCTTATAAGTCTCCATAAGATCCCCCCTCATCCTTCTAAACTCCAACGAGTACAAACCCAATCTCCTCAGCCTCTCCTCATAATCCAAACCCCTCATCTCCGGTATCAACCTGGTGAACCTTCTCTGCACTCCCTCCAATGCCAATATATCCTTCCTCATATAAGGGGACCAATACTGCACACAGTATTCCAGCTGCGGCCTCACCAATGCCCTGTACAGGTGCATCAAGACATCCCTGCTTTTATATTCTATCCCCTTCGCAATATAGGCCAACATCCCATTTGCCTTCTTGATCACCTGTTGTACCTGCAGACTGGGCTTTTGCGTCTCATGCACAAGGACCCCCAGGTCCCTTTGCACGGTAGCATGTTTTAATTTGTTTCCATTGAGATAGTAATCCCATTTGTTATTATTTCCTCCAAAGTGTATAACCTCGCATTTCTCTACGTTATACTCCATTTGCCATATCCTCGCCCACTCACTCAGCCTGTCCAAATCTCTCTGCAGATCTTCTCCGTCCTCCACACGATTCACTTTTCCACTTATCTTTGTGTCGTCTGCAAACTTCGTTACCCTACACTCCGTCCCCTCCTCCAGATCATCTATATAAATGGTAAATAGTTGCGGCCCGAGTACCGATCCCTGCGGCACGCCACTAGTTACCTTCCTCCAACCGGAAAAACACCCATTTATTCCGACTCTTTGCTTCCTGTCGGCTAGCCAGTCCCCAATCCACTTTAACACACTACCCCCAACTCCGTGTGCCCTAATCTTCTTCAGTAGCCTTTTATGGGGCACCTTATCAAACGCCTTTTGGAAATCCAAAAACACCGCATCCACCGGTTCTCCTCCATCAACCGCCCTAGTCACATCTTCATAAAAATCCAACATGTTCGTCAAGCACGACTTTCCCCTCATGAATCCATGCTGCGTCTGATTGATCGAACCATTTCTATCCAGATGCCCTGCTATCTCCTCTTTAATAATGGATTCCAGCATTTTCCCTACTACAGACGTTAAGCTGACCGGCCTATAGTTACCCGCCTTTTGTCTCCTTCCTTTTTTAAACAGCGGCGTAACATTAGCCGTTTTCCAATCAACCGGCACTACCCCAGAATGCAACGAGTTTTGATAAATAATCACTAACGCATCCACTATTACCTCTGACATTTCTTTCAATACCCTGGGATGCATTCCATCCGGACCCGGGGACTTATCCACCTTCAGTCCCATTAGTCTACCCAGCACTGCCTCTCTGGTAACATTAATTGTATTAAGTATTTCTCCTGCTGCCAACCCTCGATATCGCTCTTGTTGGTGCAGTGTGCGGGTAACTGTATCTACTCAGATGCACCGGAGTGTACTGGGGGATTGCCGTTGAAGGCAATTAAAGCAGAATGGAGGGAAAGGTCATAAAAAGATCTGAATTTTAAATTAGGAGACATTGGGGAATGAAAAGGCAAAATCGTAGGGTATGATTGGGGTATCTTTTTGCTGAAAGAGACAAAGACAGCAGAGGTTTGACTGAACTAAAGCTAACAGAAGGCAGAGAATAGTAGGTTGACTAGGACGGCAATGGAGTTAGCAAGTTGGGAGGTGATAAATACATGAATGAAAAATTCAACAACAGACTACTGAGGTAGAGATGATATGCAGCAGTAGCTGAACAGGGGGACTGGGAGTCATAGTCAAGAAGGATGCTAAGGTTGCACACATTACAGCTCAGTTTAAGACAGTGATCAAGTCCAAGAATGGAATCAGGAACAAACATACAGAGTTTGCTGCAGATGGCCGATTCTTTTCGAACTGCGCATGCGCAGTTCAGAGCTCCGATCGGTCCGCCAGCGCTAAGCCCCGCCCACAGCACGGATCGGGCCAGAGCCGGCAAAACGCATATGGGCACGCTGGAAAGAGGATTCCGGGCGAGGATCTATTTGACGCCCAGATTCGGCACTTAGACTCAAAATGGTAAAATCAGGCCCATTGTCTCCCACTTACTTCCTCCACCTCTCTTGGACTTGTCCCAGTTTCCTCTTCCTCCCCAGGGTCTCCCCCTCCATCCACCAGCTGGACCCCCTCTGGCACCTCTCCAGCTCCTGCCACCTCTCCAGTCAGAGCACATTGCAGGTTACTGCCCCGGCCAAGGTGCAAATGGAGGCGGTGGTGGGGGGATTGGTTGGCACCAATGTCACTGCACTGGGATGGGGGTGGGGGAGAGAGCGTTTTGTCCAAATCAATCAGCAACCAGCCGGTTTCTCCTCGCTCTGCAGTCTCTCCAGGTGCCGCGACCCAGCCGCTTGTCAGTTGGGCTGAAGCCGCCTGAAAGTTTGAACCGACCCGGGACACCAACTCGCGCCCGCCAGTCGCCAGGTAGGGGTGGAGCTTGAGTATCCCGCATGCGTACAACGGCGAGTGGGAGGAGTTGACAGTGACGGGCGGGGCCTGATGCGCATGGAGGAGGTGGGCGGAGTCTTCAGTGACGCGCATGCGTGAGTGCGGACCTGCCAGGCAAATAAAGCGGCTAAATGTCGCGTTTGCGTACAACATGTGGCAGGGTCACATGGACCCGGAAACCTTAACTCAGTTTCACTCTCCACAGAAGCTGCCAGACAGACGTGCTGAGTTGGTCCAGCATTTTCCGTTTTTGTTTCAGATTTCCAGCATCCGCAGCATTTTATTGAGTGGGTGGGACCTGACAGCGCATGCGTCCGACTTTGAGTGGGTGCGAGCCGGACTGCGCCGAATGCGTACGAAGAACAGAGGCGTGGGGGTGGAGACAGACCGCGTACGACGTGATGGGTGGGGCCTGAGAGTTGCGCATGCGTATGGCGTGAAATGGGTGGGGTTTCACTGCGTGTACGACTGAAAGGGGTGGGACCTGGCTATCACGCATGCGTACTACCTTGAGTGAGTGTTGTTTTGACTGAGCGACAGGAGGCCTGAGGGTCGCGCATGCCTACAATGTTGGGGGGGGGGCGATTGCTGACGATAATGAACGGGTGGGACCTCTGTCGCGCGTGCGTACAGCGGGGCCTGAGGCGCGCGGGAGCATTGAGTGATGCGCATGCGCGAATGAGGCGACTGGAGTGGGTGTATGTCGCGCATGCGTACAATGGGCGGGGCCTGATTGAGGCGCCTGCGCGCGTGGTGTTACTGGCCGCTTCCATTCTGTGTCCCCGGTGTCGAACGCTCTGCCGGCGCGAGCTCGCTAACGGTTAGCCGCACACTGGAACACGGTCCAAATTAACCGCCTCAGTCTCCGAGTGTTTGCAGAGTCAGGGTGGGTTTGGGGATGGATTGAAGCCGCCTGGGAAAGAGGAGCGTGGCGGCGGTGGTGATGATGTCCGGGCCTGGGGAGCGGCCGGCGGCCGGCAGCGGGGCCCACACTGTCAGTGAGGGGCACCATGTGGTGCTGAAGAGGGAGGAGGTGTTCAAAGCCGTGCAGGTGCTGAGAGGAAGGTACAGCCGCGGGGGATTCTGCCCAGCAAGTGTGTGAGGAAGACAAGGGGTAACTCCAGTGTTTCTGGAGGCAGGCACATTGCACTCAGCATCCAAAAGTTTTACAGCTTTCGGCTTAAGTGATGCAGGTGGACGGGATTTGATAAAACCATTGAATACCTACAGTACAGGAGGCCATTCAGCCCATCGAGTCTGCACCGACCACAATCCCACCCAGGCCGTATCCCCATAACCCCATGCATTTACCCTACATAGTCTCCCTGACACTAAGTGACAATTTAGCATAGCCAATCCACCTAACCCGCACATCTTTGGACTTTGTCTTTCAGCAACATTTCATTCTGCAAAACTTATCTAACCTTTAATACGAATCATAGAATCCCAACAGTGCAGGAGGAGACCATTTGGCCCATCGAGCCTGCACTGACCACAATTCCACCCAGGCTCTATCCCCCGTAACCCCATGTATTTACCCTGCTAATCCCCCTGACACCAAAGCAAAGTTTATTTATTAGTCACAAGTAGGCTTACATTAACACTGCAATGAAGTTACTGTGAAATTCCCTTGGTCGCCACCCTCCGGTGCCTGTTCAGGTCAATGCACCTAACCAGCACGTCTTTTAGACTGGGAAGAAACCTGAGCACCTGGAGGAAACCCACGCAGACACGGGGAGAATGTGCAGATTCAGCACAGACAGTGACCCAAACTGGGAATCGAACCCAGCTCCCTGGCACTGAGGCAGCAGTGCTAACCATTGTGCCACCATGCTGACAAAGGGCATAGCCAATCAACCTAATCTTTGGAGTGTGGGAGGAAACCCGCACAGACATGGGGAGAACGTGCAATCTGCACGCACACAGCTGGACAAAGCTTTGTGGAGCTCTGACTAAGGGTCAACTAAACTCAAACGTTACCTCTGCTCTGGATGACCCTGAGTCAGAGCTCCACAAAGCTTTGTCCAGCTCTGGACGTTCTCCCTGTGTCTGTGTGGGTTTTCTCCGACTGCTCTGGTTTCCTCCCACAGTCCGAAGATGGGTGGGTTAGGTTGATTGGCCACAGTAGCTAGGGATGTGGGGAGGTGCGAGAACACAGTGGCACAGTGGTTAGCACTGCTGCATCATAGCTGCAGGGACCTGGGTTCGATCCCCGGCTTGGGTCACTGTCTGTGCAGAGTTTGCACATTCTCCCCGTGCCTGCGTGCGTTTCCTCCAGGTGCTCCGGTTTCCTCCCATGCTCCAAAGAGTGCTATTTAGGTTGATTGGCCATGCCAAATTGCCCCTTAGTGTCCCGGGATGTGTAGGTTGGAGGGATTAGCGGGGTAAATATGAGGGGTTGTGGGGATAGGACCCCTGGGTGGGATTGTTGTCGGTGCATACTTGATGGGCCGAATGGTGGCCTCCTGCACTGTAGTGTTTCTATGAACATGCTCTTGTAGAGTTGGTGCAGATTAATGGGCTGAATGGCCACCTTCTGCATTGTAGAGAGTCCATGAACAGGCTTTTCAGAGGTATTTAGCTGTACTCTGCCTGCATTAACCCTTTGATTTGATTTATTTTTATTTTATTTGGTATTTAATAAGCTGAAACCTGGGAAATTCTTAATGCTGTGCAGTATGCTTGTCACTCACCCTTTTTTTGTCCTCAGTGGTTTTGTTGAAACTTATATATCTGGATGTTCATGTACTTGCTCCATGCCTTATTTTGCAAATGATCTTTGTCCAGAATTTGCTTTTGTGTGTTACGGTTGTATGAGCAGTGGCAGTTTTTACATGGACGTAGATGAATTAGTGATACGCCTAAGATTATGCTTGTCTTTAAAAATCTAATGGATGGTCATAATGTTATATTAATGTTCATTATTTGAGTATCTATTACTGTACTTAAGTTTCAATGGTGGGCATTAAAGATCCCCTCGCCCTATTCAAGGAAGAGCAAGGTTTCCCCATGTGTCCAGGTCAATATTCATCCCTTGACCAACCGCACTAAAAAATAATTATTAATTATTTTATCTCATTCCTGAGCACTAATTGGCTGCCAGCCTCCCTTATGACACAGCGGTTCAAAAATAGGTCATTAGATTTAAAGTGTTTGAGGTGTCCTAAGATTGTAGAAAGCACTGTATAAATACAAACTTCTTTTCGCCATGTGTGAGAGATAAACCAGTTTTGCTTTATCTTTTCTTCAACACCTGTACCTAAGATCATAGGAAATAGGTGTAAGAGCGGTCCATACGGCCCCCTTGACTGATCTTCTACCTAACTCCACATTTCTGCTCTGTCCCGCTATCCTCAAAGTTTTAAATATATCCATTGACTGACCGTCCACAGCTGGGGTAGAAAATTCCAAAGATTCATGACCCGCTGTGAGGAACATTTTCCTCATCAGTCCTTAAATGACCAACCCATTATACTGAGACTTGGGCCTCTAGACTAACCTTGTCCAACCTTTTAGCGTGAGGGGCTAAATTTGCTTTTAATCAGCTTGAGCATATGGTCCCTGCTTTACAACAGTAACTTGCGATTACACCATCCTTAAAGCGTAACGTGCCTTAAAGTCCTTCACAGGAGCCTTATCAGACAATATGTGACACTGAACCATACACAGTATAAAGCTTGGCCAGTGAGGTAGGAACAAAGGAGAAGTAAGTGGAGAGGTGGAAAAGTTTAAGGATCGAATTTCAAAGATTCAGGCTTGGACAGTTGAACACACATCTGTCAGCAGTGGGCTGAAGCAACTTGGGGAGTTCGAGGCCAGAGTTGAAGGAGTGCAGATAACTTGGAGCATTATAGGGCTGGAGGACGTCATAGTCATGGGCATAATTGAGAATTTTAAATTGGGGGCATTGGTGGACACGGAGTTAATTAATAGGGGTGTTGGGGCAATGGGACTTGGTACACATCAGGATACAGAGTTTTAGATACCATGTTAATATGGTACTTTTATGATTGCAGATCAAATCTTCTGAATACATAACAGACAATCTATTAAACTTGGCTACATGGATGACTATTCAGAAAGTCATAGATTTGCAACTTATCACCGTAAAGCGAACCTAATGATTGCAAATATACATCTGAAAAGGTTTTGAATAAGCACCAACTCCTAGCAGACTGTTTGCAAATATAAACCTAAAGCATGGTGTAAAAATACTCTGATAGCAGTTTGCTGCTAAAATATCGCACGCTCAAGTTTGAGCCAGCTATCCAACTACTTCTCTGTCCCCTTTCTGGTACCAAGTTGCTTGTCACCTACTCCAGTTCTCTGCCCCTTCACTTGCAAAAAGATGGGCAGGCAATTCCACAACAGATCTCCAAGGGCAGACAGAAACTGTGTAGATCTACTAAAAGGACTCAAACACAATGCTCCCCCTCAAAAAATGAAGTTCAGTTTATTAGAAAAACCTCACCAGCACCAACCCAATAAGCTACATGTTGCTTTGAACCCATTCTATAAATTCTGTGGATAGTTCCTTCCACAGATCATGGTATGACTTGTACTGTCAGAGTGCATTTAATGTAATGAATTCTGGATGATGAAACAAATCTGGACCAAAGCTATTCACTTAAGACTTTGGCTGGAGTTTAATAAGAATATCTTCGAGGTTGTGCCTATGACTTGGGATGAAATTTAATGTTCTGGTTAGAATTTAATGGATCTCAAATTTTGCTTTCCAGAAAAATCACCTTTGAGAAACAGTGGTTTTACTTGGACAATGTGATTGGACAGCAGTATGGTACCATCTTTGAAGTTTCCACTGGAGGAGTACTCCAGCCACTTAAAGCAAAAACTGAGGAAATTGCCAAAGGTAGTGTCAGAGCGCCTTGTATTTCTATCCAAACCTGAAAATTGCATGATGGGCAGCTTAATGTCAATGTTGCTGACCAATAACCAATTTCTGAAGTTAGATATTCTACTAGTCTGTATTCATTCAAAAGTATGTTTGATGTGATAACTCTTGCTTGCCAAAATTGATGCGTGAAATTTGTATAATTTGATGTGGAGATGCCGGCGTTGGACGGGAGTAAGAAGTCTCACAACACCAGGTTAAAGTCCAACAGGTTTATTTGGTATCATGAGCTTTCGGAGCGCTGCTCCTTCATCAGGTGAGTGGTGAGTTGGGTTCACAAACGGCACATATAGACAAAGACTCAATTGCAAGATGATAATTGAATATAGACTCTCATTCCAACCGTTATCTTGCAGTTTGTGTCTATATATGCCCTGTTTGTGAACCCAACTCCCCACTCACCTGATGAAGGAGCAGCGCTCCAAAACCTCTTGATATCAAATAAACCTGTTGGACTTCATCCTGGTGTTGTGAGACTTCCTACTTTGTATAATTTGTAAGGAGTGATATTTAATAATTTTTATTTGTGTAATGTAGTGTGTATACAGTGACTATTACAGTTTGGGCTCTTTGGGCAGTGTTTTTTTATCTATTGGCTATATTCAATTATCCATATTCATCCTGTACAACATGAGTAAAATAATACCAAGTGATTCAGTCAGTCAGCATTTAATTGGATATAACTTTTTAAAAAAACTTTGATATGTAAATCTTCAGAATTGAGTGAATTATTTTTTATTTGAAATCTCCTAACATAGTTAGTCAATTAGCCTTCTACATTACATTTTACCTCTTCTATGCTTTCATTTGCTGAACTGCAAAGAAAGAAAAAAAACCTCTAACCATAAATGTACCAAAAGTCACAAAGGAATAAAATAAAAATTGTTTTTGAAATGAATTGTAGTTTTTATTTGCCTTTTATGGGGTTTGGGAAAAATAATGGGATAATTTCTAACTTTTCTTAATATTTTGGCTTACTGGATTACTTTAATTACTAAAGATATAACTACTGAGTTTGAGCAGTCTAAAGAATAATATCTGAGAAATTAGTATAAACTCCAGTATTTAAATTTTATGCATGATTTTTGCCTGCTCAGAAATACGATACTTATGTACTTGTCTGTGTAGATATTAAGCATAAAGGATAATATTTCTGCTTTAGCTGTGTGTCTTAACTTTTTTCTCTGAAAAGTCATAATGGCCGGTTAATTATGGTAAGTTGGGTATTCTGGGCTCTTCCCCACTAAGGATTGTTGAGACTTCATTTCAGATGAAATGCTTAGTGTTAAGTGACCTTCAAGCTAGTAGTCTTGGCTAAATTTGACTCAAGTAAAAAGGACTTGTGGGTTTTGTTTGTCACTAAAGCAATACACTTTTTGAAATTCTTCTAGAAACAAATGAAGCTGGCATTGATAACCGAAACATAATTGATGATGGCAAGTCCCAGAAACTCAGCAGAGATGACATTGAGGCACTTAAAGGGCAAGGATTAAAAGGCCAGGTATGGATGACTTCATTTTTTAATGCTTTCATGGGATGTGGGTGTCGCTGGAAAAGCCAGCATTTGTTACCCATAGTTTCCGAGGCAATTTTCAGAGGCCAGTTAAGAGTCAACCACATTGCTGTGGGTCTGGAGTCACATGTAGGCCAGACCAGGTAAGGACGGGCAGATTTCCTTCCCTAAAGGACATTAGTGAACCAGGTGGGTTTTTCCAACAATCGATGATGGTCTCCATGGTCATCCTTACTGAGCCTAGCTTTGTATTCCAGATTTATTAATTGATTTTAAGTTCCACCACCAGCTGCTGTGATGGGATTTGAGCCCATGACCCCAGAACATTAGCCTGGGCTTCTTGATTGTCCACTGACACAGTCACCACATCCACCCAGACAAAGTGGGCTATTCAATAAGAGTTAAATTCTTACCACAGAGAAATTGTATTTGTAGTCCCAAATGGCAATTGTCTCATTAAAGCAAAGTTTTTGTTTTATGCAGGATATTGTTCAACATCTGATAGAGAATAGCACAACATTTAGAGACAAAACTGGATTCGCTCAAGAAAAGTACATTAAGAAGAAAAAGAAAAAGTAAGCCTTTTACTTTGGGTGTGGCATAGAATCTTGTGTTGTATTAGATGGAAAATGTTTTACCATGACTGGGATAAAAAGTTCACTCTCTCTACACTGGCCTATAGAATCATACAGTTCAGAAGGAAGCCATTCGGCCCATCAAGCCTGCACCGACAACAATACCACCAAGGCCCTATCCCCGCAACCCGACGTATTTCCCCTGCCAATCCCCCTGACACTAAGGGGCAATTTAGCGCGGCCAGTCCACCTAACCTGCACATCTTTGGACTGTGGGAGGAAACTGGAGCACCCAGAGGAAACCCACGCAGACACGGGGAGAGTGTGTAAATTCCATACTGTCGCCTGAGTTGATCCTGGGCCCCTGACGCTGTGAAGCAGCAGTGCTAACCACCATGCCACCCTATAAATTATATTAATTTATTATTTTTATTAAAAAGTCACCCAGTTAACCAAATAATTTTATGGGCTGAACTTTTTCCTTTTTTAAGATCCTAATTAAGTGCTTCTGGCAGTGGAATATAGGTAACTGGTACATTGTGGTGCTATAATTTAGAAGCAGGTGCTTCTGAGTCCACTTCCAGTGTCTGACACATTTAAAATGAGTCTCGGCACCTTCCTATATTACAAGAAATTCAATTACTTAACCGTGTTTAGGGTTCAGATAAATTTTGGTGTTTCACCCTTGGAGAAAAATAATTCCTGGCCACATTCTAACTTGTTGACAGGTACGAAGCATATATAACTATCCTGAAGCCTACCACTCGCATAATGGCAATGATGTACCATTCCCGTGAGCCAGGTAAAATTTGGTGAGTAATGTAAAATTGAACTCCTTTTTTCTATGGTGTTTAAACATTTCAGGTTTCAGACCAGTAGCTGCATTTTAGGTTTCAGCTGGGTGGTACCATGCTTCCCTTGCTGCTTTCTATTTTGATCGTCATGGGGTCGATTTTAACTCCTGTTTAGTAGTAACTGGGCTGGGGAGGGGCATTAAAATAGCATGGGCCGCTATTGCTTTTTAAAGTGATAAGACATTTATCACTTGTTGATTTGAGCATTGTTTTCAGAATCTCCATATCTCTTATCTAGTTTGGTTCCAATCAAGAATCATTCTTTTCTTCCAGAGTGAAGGATCTTCCTCTTGTCTATGTTGAATTTTATCCACTCTTGTTTTTTTAAAAATCTGTTGTTTTGGTCCTTAACTTATGGATTTCCTTTCTTGGGGAAAAATAAGTTCCTTTTAAGAATGATTGATTGTTCAGAGGTTTTTTCTGCCATGTGATGGATAGGTTCTTCATCGTTTCTATTGGTTCTATGTGAAGTTGATCGGAAACTAGTAAGTGTGTGTGTGCCTCTCACTCGCTCGCTTGCTCTCCCTCCCTCCCTTGTAACAACTGTTGTAATCCCAGTTGTGCCTCATTCAACATGGCAGAATCATTTTATGGGGTTTTAGAGTGAGACTAATTGAAAGTTCACATCAATTCAAGCGATTTATAAGATTTCCATCTTCAAGGACATCAATAGCGTACTTCAATAGAAGAAGCAGAAAATCATTGACAATTTCTGTGCCTGTGCAGACAACAGAAGTTGCTGTCAGTTTCACAAAATGGTGATGGTGAAGGCTGATGGTTTTGTTGACATTACAGCTGCCCGGTGGCATAGTAGTTAACACTGCTGCGTCACAGTGCCAAGGACCCGGGTTCAATTCCCGGCAAGAGTCACTGCAGAGTTTACACGGTCTCCCTGTGTTTGAGTTTCCTCCGGATGTTCTGGTTTCCTCCCACAGTCCGAAAGATGTGCTGGTTAGGTGCATTGGCCGAAAGTGTAGCTTTATTTTGTAAATGTAAAGGCATCTTTGCATGTCTGAGAGTGTTCATTTCATTGGACAGAAGGGAAGAAATCTGAATCATAACCAGTGTGTGTCCCTTGTATGTTCTAGTTTATAAGGCATTGTTCTTATCCTTGTTAAATTTCATTTATCATTGTTCTGCTCACTTGATGCTATTGCCTACGTCTTCCTGTGACTTTTTAGCTACTTCTTTGAGGGGAAGTGAGCGGGATAGGGAGAGAGGGGCAGGAGCAATTATCTATAAATTGCACAGTTAATGTTGCTGTAACCCCAAAGATGCTGAGTGCTGAACAGATCAACAAAATTACACCTTTATCAATCAATTCTTTTCCAGCTATTTACGGTATGACACACTGGCTCAGATGTTAACTCTTGGGAATATCCATGCCGGCTCCAAAGTTCTTGTCGCAGAATCC
Organism: Mustelus asterias; assembly: GCF_964213995.1. Classification (NCBI taxonomy): domain Eukaryota; kingdom Metazoa; phylum Chordata; class Chondrichthyes; order Carcharhiniformes; family Triakidae; genus Mustelus; species Mustelus asterias. The sequence continues at coordinate 92,894,922 of NC_135815.1, read as the reverse complement.
TGTGCTGGTCTGGTGCTCGGCGCTGTAATGGAGAGGTTAGGAGGTAATGAAATCTAAATTTGCAGACTAATACCATGAGAATTTCTAATTTGATGTAACTACATTTTTCAGCTTGTATTGTAGTGAGTATAGCTGAGCATTCTAATCACTAATGAAGTCGTCCAGTTAGCAGTACTTCTCACTGGAGGTCAACCTGAAAAGCTCACTTGGGAACATAGACTTCTAAATTTAAAGCTGTGTTACCCAAAAATTCTAATTGCAGTGAATGTTGTGCATAATGGAGACCTGTGCAAGAGGGTGGCACAGTGGTTAGCACTGCCGCCTTACAGCGCCAGGGACCTGATTCAATTCCCGGCTTGGGTCACTGTCTGTGTGGAGTCTGCACATTCTCCCCGTGTCTGCGTGGGTTTCCTCCGGGTGGTCCGATTTCCTCCCACGGTCTGAAAGACTACTGGTTAGGTGCTTTGGCCGTGCTAAATTCTCCCTCAATGTACCTGAACAGGCGCCGGAGTGTGATGACTAGGGGATTTTCACAGTAACTTCTTTGCAGTGTTAATATAAGCCTACTTGTGATACAAATAAATAAACTTTAATTTTTTTTAAAAACTTTAAACTTTAAAATGTTGCAGTGAATGTTGTGCATGATGGGGATCTGTGCAAGTTGACTTCGTAATGTGCATGTGTCACACAAATTCAGAAGATATTGTTTAAATTCAAGCCATCTTCACCTCTACCATATTAGTCTGGTACTACCACTCCCCTTCCTATAAAAATATTCAAAGCACTTAATTCCTGCTTCGTGTGAGTGAAGATTGGACTGGGGAGGAAATGTGGTTTCACTTCAAAGAAATGGAAGTTGCTGATGCAATTTTGATTACTTTTTTCTCATGAACAAGAAAATGTCACTTTTTATTTTTCCGAATAGAACTTTAGTTCCCTTATTATTGACATTTGCTTTATAAACAGCGTTCTAAATGGCGAACACAATGGAGTTTAATCATTAAGCAACACAGCTGGAAGCCTAGGAGCAAACAAGGCCAAGTAAAAGTATTACAGGGAAATAAGTGTTAGCAGAATTAGTTTGGCTGAAAGATATAAAATGCATGTAAAGAAAACTGCAGACTTTCCATTTCCAAATCATAGGCTGCTGTAATTTAGAATTTCTGAATGTACTTTCGTTGGCGCCCATCCATAACCTTCAAGCCCTATTTGATTCTGCCCAGAGGGGAAATCTTCTCCAAGCTACTGACAACTGTTTGTGAGCTCTCAACTACCTAGCTTTGGCCTCCATTCTACATAATGCCTCTGCAGGCATCAATTTGCTCAACCACTCCTTCGCCTGCATGTTTTCCCTTGTCCCCATCTCAGCCATTCCTGATTTGGCCCTGTCTTTTACTCAAATGCAAGAAGCAGAGCATTGAGCAGTTCTGATGCTTAATCATTCATCACCAGATCTGGCTCAACTATCTCGAACTCTAACCCTCAACCAACCTCTGACAGCACATTCAAGCTGCTCATGAACCTCTTAGCCACTGAGATAAGGGCCATTTGTTTAGCTGCTTTCTCCTCTTTCCCTTGCCCCCCAAGCCAAGCCGCCCTAAATTTGAACAAAACACGCAGCTGAAATTTGTCTTTCATCTGCCAGACTATATGTGCGTCTGTAATATCCAGCTATCTATTCTGTATAATCTCTTTAGTCTTTTTCTGCAGGTTTTGGGTCTGTTGTCCACTTGTATCCAGGTAGCTTGCCTATCAGAGCGGCGATGGAGAACTTTGGATTTCCAAAATCATTTTATAACCACCTGTATGACTTTCCTATCAACAAATTGAACAGTCTTCTTTCTGGAAGTTTTTCAACTGAGAAAGAAACACTGCAGAAACCAACTGAAACTGTGGTAGAAGAAGGTAATGGGAGCCCACTGAGCACACACCAGGCTATAGCGCCTTGTGGTGAAATCCTAGCGGATAACACCCAATCTGGAGAAACTGAGGCCATGGATGTTGCTTGTGAGGAGGCTGAAAATAAAGAAAAAAATGCAGGCAGAAAACCCAATGTAAGATTTATTCCTGTAGGATGTAATGTGGAATGTTTAAGTTCTAATGTATCACATTTCTACAACCCAAACAAAATTGTTGTGTTGAAGTGAAGTGTTTCTCCAGACTGATTGTGATTTGATATTTGTAGTTAGCTGGTTTCATTGACTAATATTAAGCAACAGTAAAATGGTGGCTGCTACCCAGCCGATCACAAAGCACACTGCTTTTAATGCTTTGATTCTCTTTATGTAGAAAACGGTCACTATTTCAAAAAGAAATTGAATCTCTGAAGGATTATATGGTGTTGTGACCCAGCAAGCTTCTATATAGTTGCAAATATTTAAAACATTGTGCAGCATCATTTTGTCTTTATTTTTTGTTTTCAAACTGGAAAAATGCTTAAACTTAACTATTTTCAATACTAGAATAAATGGTGTCGATGCTGGCGATCTGAAATGAAAACAAAGTTCTGGAAAAGCAATCATAGCAAAATTGAGATGGTTATAATCCATCAAAGGTATATGAATATGTTGCTTAAGAAAAAAGAGGGACATGGAGAAAAGAGTTCAATTTCAAGTCCAATATGACTGAAGAAGTCATGTTGGATTCAAAACATTAACTCCCTATTTCTCTTCAAAGATGTTTGCCAGACCTGAGTTTTTCCAGACTTTGGTTTTTAACCATGTTCTACCTTTGCTCCAGTCAGTAACTGCTGTAACTTGTTTTACGCTAATCACTTCTGTAAATTTAGTCTTGGATCCTGTAGCACCTTTCCTGTTGCTGACTTGAGTTTTTTTGCTTTGCGTTAACTAACGGTGATGCCAGTTTATGGCAAGTCGCTGCTTTGTGTCACTTAAGGGCTAGGACCATTTGCTCTGCTTTAGCCATGTACTCTGGTCAAACTGGCAAACCCCTGTATATTTCCCAAGTGCCGTGCTGTGTTTAAAATGTTGACAGTTTCAGTATATGAACCTTCCCGAGCGAAAGTGGATCCTGCCAAGTGTGCCTCAGACAAGTGCCTACCCAGGTCCTAATGCCTGGTGATTTTCTATGCATTTACTGGGAGAAGGGGCAAGAACAACAGATTTTTTCCTCACTTTGCTCCAAAGCCATATAAGAATGCTGGTGTAACATTTCAAAATGTGTAATTCAATTCAGTCAATCCCATCCATACAGAATCAAAAGTTCACTTTTGAAATTACCCCTCTTAGATTATCATTTTAAAAAATAAATCAAGGTCTCATCTGTATCCACGCCCTCTCCTCGATTTGTGTGCTTGCTTGCCTCATTCGCTACTGGCAGAATTTATTTTCAAAAGTACAACAAATCAGTTTCTTACTAATCATACCCTTCTTTCAAGTGGGACCCTATACCTGCCACTTTATTCTGCCTGGATTGTCTCTCTCAATGGCATCTCTTAAAATGCCTCCTGTAGGAAAATAATGAGCTTTTAAAACTCTCAAGAAAATTAAAGCAATTCCTGAGCTGTTGCCAAACATTTTTATTTGACTGTTCTCTTTGTGCCTTTTAGTCCAGGTTTCAAACCTAGATTTATGCTTGTTCTTGTACAAATTTTAGTCTTCTAAAGTCAAACTGGACTCCATCTTTGGTGAAATGTTTCTTGGCAGGTTGAAGAGAGGAAGAGTAAGCAAGAAGATCGGCTGAAGAAACTCCAGTTGGCTGCTGCTGTCCTGCAAGAGAGAAATGCAGATGGGTGAGCTTATGTAACAAATCAAATAAACTCCACTGTAATTCTGGTGCAGATCTTGAGTGGCAGTTATGTTAGTTTGGATGTACCTTAATCTTTACAAATGTACGAGTCACTTGTGATCCATATTTATCCCAAATGAACCCAAGACTTGTAGAAATTGTAACACTAGAACAAACCATTCAGCCTAACCAGTCCAAAATAGTGCCTGCTTTCCACATGAGCAGTGATGCTTAATCCCATGTGCCTGCCCTGTTTCCTTTGTCTCCCTTTCCTCCAACTACTTATCTCACCTATTCTTAAACTTTGTGTTAATTACTGTCTCTAGTGCATTCTACAACCTCAGAACCATGTCTTCGATTAAAATAAAGTTTCTCCAGCTCACTCCCCTAAATCTCTTAGATTTAACTTGTACCTAGTTTTATCAACCACCTAGTAAATCTGCACACGTTCAGTTTGTCATGTTATGGCCTATTTCTGAACCCATGCCCCCAAATCTTTCTGCTTATTTGCAGCAATCAGCATTCCCCTATTCAAAAAAAAAGTAACGCTTCTCACTGCCGAGCTTTGCCTTTGATTTGCATCCACCCATTCCACTATCTTATCAATTTCCTTTGACACAATGATTCTTATTATTTGCTATGCCTGCCTCCGATTTAGTATCTCCGCAGAGTTTTCTAACCAACCTGAGGGGCCTACTGCCTTCCTTCCCTCTGATTAATATATGTAATGTGAACTCTACGGCACTTTCCATGTTGAGCTGCGGGGGGAGAGGGGCGGGCACCCTGCTCCACCCTCAGGCCCACTGTCCTTAATAAGATGACAAGGCTGGAGGCAGCAACTCAAGAAGCCACCTCTGTGAGTACCACTGTGCTGTCTTCACTGCCAGCAAATGCTGGCACGGGACTCCCATTTAGTCTCAACATTGCTGTCTAAATGCCACAGGGAAATCCTCTCCCATGTCACCTCCTATGGTTAGGACTGATTTTGGTCTGATTGTGCTCCTGTTAAGCATCCTAGGATGATTTGCTATGTTAAATGAGCCTTAAAACCCTACTTGCTGTTAACAGCCCATCTTCTGTAAATATATTATCATAGTCCTGTCGAGCCATTTTATTCTAAATGATGGATTATTCGAGTAATTAACACATCTCTTAAAATTCGCAGTTTTTGATGTAAAGCTGTTTTTCTTATTTATTTAGGTTGATTATAGCAAGTCGCCTTTATCCCAGCCCCTTATTACTTTGTCTTCTGGAGTTTGTGGCACCATCTAGACCGTTTGTCATCTACTGCCAATACAAGGAGGTAAAACGGGGCATTTGGCAAATTGTTGGTTTAGTTGAGTATTTGGGATCACAGTTCATTTCATTTGTCTTGTTATCTTTCTCCATCTAGCCTTTGCTCGTGTGCTATTCAAATCTCCGAGAAAGGGGCGGAGTTGTTAACCTGAGGCTGTCTGAAACGTGGCTGAGGAGCTATCAGGTAAACTTCAACTAAACCCGGAATCTTAGAATCCCTACAGTGCAGGAGGAGGCCATTTAACCCATCGAGTCGGCACCGACCACAATCCCACCCAGGCCCTATTCCCGTAACCCCACATATTTACCCTTCTAATCCCGTGACACTAGGGTCAATCTAGCATGGCCAAGCAACCTAACCTGCACATCTTTGGACTGTGGGAGGAAAGCAGAGCACACGGAGGAAACCCACACAGACACGGGGAGAATGTGCAGACTCCGCACAGAGTGACCCGAGGCCAGAATTGAATCTGGGTACCTGGTGCTGTGAGGCAGCAGTGCTAACCACTGTGCCGCCGTAGAATTTCAGGAGCAGGTTCTGGGCACTCCTGACCTTCTGACAACATGGATTCCTGAAAAGGAAATCATGTCTGAGTTTTTTGAGGATGTCGCTAGCCACATAGCTAAGGGGGAGCTAAGAGGGATGTTGTATATTTGGATTTTCAAAAGGCTTTTTGATAAGGTCCTGCACAGGACCTTATCAAAAACCTTAAAAGGACCTTAAAAAAACAAAATGAGAGCACATGGAACAGAAAGCAGAAATGGGTCGGTCTCGGGTTGAAAAGTTGTGATTAGTGGGGTACTGCAAGAATCAGTACTTGGGGCCCTAGCTGTTTACAATCTATGTCAATGAATTGGATGTGGGGACTAAATATAATATTTTCAAGTTTATAGATGACACAAAATTAGGTGGGAATGTGTGTTGCAAGGATGATACAAAGAGGCTTCAAGGAAATCTGGATATGTTAAATAAGTGGACAAAAATATGGAAGATGAAATATAATGTGAATAAGAATGAGGTTATCCACTTCAGTTGGAGGAACTGAGGTGCAGAGTGTTTCTTAAATGGTGAGAGATTGGAAAGGGACCTAGGTGTGTGTCCTTGTCCATAAGTCACTACAATCTAACATGCAGATGCAGCAAGCAATTAGGAATACAAATTGTATGTTGGGTTTATCACAGGAGGATTTGAGTACAGGACTAAAGATGTCTTGCATCAGTTGTGCAGAATTTTGTTTTGACCGCACTTGGAGTATTGTATACAGTTTTGGTCCCTTTACTAAGGCAGCCATGATGTGGAGTAGCTGGCGTTGGATTGGGGTAGGCACAGTAAGTAGTCTCACAAGACCAGGTTAAAGTCCAACAGGTTTATTTGGTAGCACGTGCTTTCGGAGCATTGTCCCTTCATCAGGTAAGTGCAGGAATTGTTTCACAAACCGGGCATATATAGATACAAACCCAATTACAAGATAATGGTTGGAATGCGTGTCTTAACAGGTAATCAAGTCTTTTCTTTTGCAGACAATGTGAGTGGAGAGAGGGTTAAGCACAGGTTAAAGTGGTGTGAATTGACTCCAGCCAGAACAGTTAGTGAGATTTTTGCAAGTCGTGGGGGTTACAGATAGTGTGACATGAACCCAAGATCCCGGTTGAAGCCGTCCTCATGTGTGCGGAACTTGGCTATCAGCTTCTGCTCAGCGATTCTGCATTGTCGTGTGTCGTGAAGGCCGCCTTGGAGAACACTTACCCGAAGATCAGAGGCTGAATCCCTGTGACTGCTGAAGTATTCCCGGACAGGAAGGGAACACTCCTGCCTGGTGATTGTCGAGCGGTGTCCATTCATTTGTTGTCGTAGCGTCTGCATGGTCTCGTCAATGTACCATGCCTCGGGACATCCTTTTCTGCAGCGTATCAGGTAGACAATATTGGCCGAGTCACAAGAATATGTACTGTATACCTGGTGGATGATGTTCTCAAGTGAGATGATGGCATCCGTGTCGATGATCTGGCACATCTTGCAGAGGTTGCTGTGGCAAGGTTGTGTGGTGTCGTGGTCACTGTTCTCCTGAGGGCTGGGTAGTTTGCTGCATATAATGGTCTGTTTGAGGTTGCGTGGTTGTTTGAAGGCAAGTAATGGAGGTGTGGGGATGGCCTTGGCGAGATGTTCGTCTTCATCGATGACATGTTGAAGGCTCTGGAGAAGATGTCGTAGCTTCTTCGCTCCGGGGAAGTACTGAACGATGAAGGGTACTTTGTACAATTTGTCTTCTGAGGTGGTCTGTGCTGTTTTTCACTGTGGTGCTTCAGAACTGTCGATCGATGAGTTGAGCGTCATTTCCTGTTCCTACGAGGGCATCTTTCAGCGTCTGGTGGTGTCTGTTGCGATCCTTCTCATCTGAGCAGATCCTGTGTATACGGAGGGCTTGTCCGTAGGGGATGGCTTCTTTAACGTGTTTAGGGTGGAAGTTGGAGAAGTGGAGCATCGTGAGGTTATCCGTGGGCTTGCGTTACAGTGAAGTGCTGAGGTGACTGCCCTTGACGGAGATGCGTGTGTCCAAAAATGCAACCAATTCTGGAGAGTAGTCCATGTTGACTCAGATGGTGGGATGGAATTTGTTGATGTCGTCATGTTTCAGTGATTGTTCGCCATGAGTCCAAAGGAAGAAAATGTCTTCAATGTATCTTGTGTATAGCGTCGGTTGAAGGTCCTGTGTGATGATGAAGTCTTGTTCGAACCTGTGCATGTAGATGTTGGCATATTGAGGTGCGCATTTGGTCCCCATGGCTGTTCCATGTGTCCGGATGAAGAATTGATTGTTGAAGGTGAAGACATTGTGGTCCAGGATGAAGCGAATTGCGTCTAGAGATTGACGGCGTGCTCAATACTCAACGCCAATCGCTGCCAATCTCCAGACGCAATTCTACAACTCATTCGCTTCGTCCTGGACCACAACGTCTTCACCTTCAACAACCAAGTTCTTCATCCGGGGAAGGAGAAGCTACGACATCTTTGCCGGAGCCTTCAATATGTCATTGATGAAGACAAACATCTCGCCAAGGCCATCCCCACACCTCCACTACTTGCCTTCAAACAACCGTGCAACCTCAAACAGACCATTGTACACAGCAAAACTACCCAGCCTTCAGGAAAACAGTGCCCATGACACCACACAACCCTGCCACAGCAACCTCTGCAAGACGTGCCAGATCATCGACATGGATGCCATCATCTCACGTGAGAACACAATCCACCAGGTACATACTCTTGTGACTTGGCCAATATTGTCTACCTGATACACTGCAGGAAAGGATGTCCCGAGGCATGGTACATTGGCGAGACCATGCAGACGCTACAACAACGAATGAATGGACACCGCTCGACAATCACCAGGCAGGAGTGTTCCCTTCCCGTCGGGAAATACTTCAGCAATCACGGGCATTCAGCCTCTGATCTTCGGGTAAGCGTTCTCCAAGACGACCTTCACAACGACGACAACGCAGAATCGCTGAGCAGAAACTGATAGCCAAGTTCCGCACACATGAGGACGGCCTCAACCAGGATCTTGGGTTAATGTCACACTATCTGTAACCCCCACGACTTGCCTGGGCTTGCAAAATCTTACTAACTGTCCTGGTTGGAGACAATACACACCTCTTTAACCATGCTCAACCCTCTCTCCACTCATTGTCTGCACCTGAAAAGACTTGATTACAAGTTAAGACTTGCATTCCAACCATTATCTTGTAATTGGGTTTGTGTCTATATATGCCCTGTTTGTGAAGTAAATCCTGCACTCACCTGATGATGGGCAATGCTCCGAAAGCTCGCGCTACCAAATAAACCTGTTGGACTTTAACCTGGTGTTGTGAGACTACTTACTGTGCCTACCTAAGGAAGGATATACTTGCTGTAGAGGGAGTGCACTGGAGGTTCCTAAATCTAATTCTTGGGATAGTCGAACCGTCCTATGATGTGGGATTGAGGAGGTTGGCTTGTATTCTCTAGAGTTTAGCAGAAGGAGAGGGGATCACATCGAAACTTAAAAAATCTTCAGGGGCTAGACAAAGCCTCCCTTGGACAACCCAGGAGAGAGAGTCTCAGAATAAGGGGCAAGCCACTTAAGACAGATGAGAAGGAATTTCTTCACTCAGAGGGTAGTAAATCTTTGGAATTCTCCAGCCCAAGAGGATGATGGCAGCTCAGTCATTGAGTATGTTCAAGACTGTGATAGATTTTTAGATACCAGTGACATCAAGGGATATGGGGTCAGGTTGAGATAGACAATCAGCCATGATCTGGTTGAAAGGTGGAGTAGGATCGAGGGGCTGAATGGCCTACTCCCCTGTTGCAATGAGAAATGAGTGCTATCGTTGAGCCAAGCTGGCATACGTAATCTACTAGGTCAGCATGTTGCAAATCCTGTACACATTTTGATGCTTGTGGTTTTTAAACTGTATGTCCCCGAACCATGCATGTTAATTTGTACAAGATTCTCTCCAATTTGCGCAAATCATTTTTATCAAGACAGATTGGCAAATTGTCTACCTTTTTTGTTTTTGTATCTCATGTCACTGATATTCCTCTTACCAACTCAATCTGACCCTCCAGCTCTCATTACATTTGCTGTGGTCCATCAGTGTTGCTGTATTAGATTTGCTGTCCATCAGGCCTGATTTGTATCTCTGCTAAACCAGAGTGCAAAGATGATTTTGCTGAAAGAGGTTTTGTTTACATGACAGTAGTTTTAACATTGGAATTTAATTTGTTTTAAATGAGAAAAACCAGTTGAAGGGGCCATAGCACAGGACAAGAGTGGGCCATATAACGACACTAGCAAATGTATTAAATTTAGATAGATGAACCTCAAGTCATGCTTCTTTAAGATTGTTTTCGAACAGTCCAAGCAAACACTGTTACTAAGGCTCTGAATAGTTATCTGAAGTGAAGTCTCATTTTTTAAAAACAAAATACACTGTGTAAAATTTAATTTGTCAAAATATTTCAGGTTTTGCCAAACCGGACTCATCCCAAGTTGACAATGAGTGGAGGTGGTGGCTACATCCTAACCGGTATTACTGTTGCTATGGACAGAGCAAAATCTATTGCCAACAACCCTAGACCACCGAGGTCTGAAGAACCTGCAGCCAAAAGACAGAAGGTTGAAGAATCCAAAAGTTAGCTTTCCTCCAAGTCCTGTTGCTAATCCTGAAACTGCTTGATATTTGGAGCCCATTGTAAAGCTTAAGCTGCAGGTTTTTACAAACTGCTATACATTTATTTTGGTATAATATGGTATATGTGCCATTTGGAATTTTCTGCTATGATGTGGAGCATTAGCAAAAGTGATTTTGCACGTGGGGAAAAGGTGCTCTCAATGCAGGGAGAAGTATTCTATGCACCAGTGTACAATAGTTCTTTACTTTTTGCAGGGGTGGGGAAAATACAGTGAAGGAAATTAAGTATTTTTGGAAAACGTGCATGCTACAGTTTAATGCAAAACGAGTTGGGTTTGAGAGCTCTTGTTTGTTGCAGGCAGTCTCAGCCTGTTCAAGGGTCTTTAACCTGACAAAATGAACGTCCTAATTAGTCAGGAATTATATGACCACCTGTAAAATATTGCTTTTTTAATATAATTTCATTGGTTGTATCAAGTTATGGAAACTAACTTCACACACTGAAGTATTTTTTCTTAATGAATTTAACTATTTTAAATTGATCTTATTTATAATCTGTACAACTGTTTTCATTACCAATTTAGCTGTATTGAAAATGTCAGATCACTGGAATCAACTACAAAAAGTTGTTACCTGAAATAAATCCATTTAATCAAGCTGATTTTAACCTTGTCTCTAAATAATTGAATGATGCAACACATATAAAACCTTCCCAAGTGTCCTGTCTATATGAACTGTATGTATGAAAGATTTCTTCAGTGCTTAAAAACTTGGCTCATTACAAAGCTAGTTGCTCCTTCAATTCTTTAGCATTTTTTGAACTTTCAAGTTGTACATTCAGTATTTATGGAGTGTTGAAGAAATGAACTGTGCTGTAAATGGTTGTACGTATTGAAGACTTGCTTTATAAGACATAGGAGTAGAATTAGGCCACTCAGCCCATCAGGTCTGCTCCGCCTTCAATCATAGCTGATATTTTTCTCATCCCCATTCTCCTGCCTTTTCCCCATAACCTCTGATCCCTTATTAATCAAGAACCTATCTATCTCTGTCTTAAAGACACTCAATGACCTGGCCTCCGCAGCCTTCTGCGGCAAAGAGTTCCACAGATTCACCACTCTCTGGCTGAAGAAATTCCTCCTCATCTATGTTTTAAAGAATCATCTCTAGCCTGAGGTTGTGCCCTCTGGTTCTAGTTTTTCCTACTCATGGAAACATCCTCTCCACATCCATTCTGTCCAGGCCTTGCAGTATCCTGTAAGTTTCAATAAGATTCCCCCCTCATCATTATTAACTCCAACGAGTACAGACCCAGAGTCCTCAACTGTTCCTCATATGACAAGGTTTTCATTCCAGGGATCATTCTTGTGAACTTCCACTGGACCCTTTGATTGGGAAGAGTAGGTGCTTAAACTGTAATGTAGTTTCTTGTATATTTTCAGAATACTGCATCCTTCAATTCAAACTGCATTCACTTTCTTAAGTTTGCCATTGGACAAATATGGTCAGCACATGGGATTTTGTTTTTGAATTTCATAAATAAAATGTCAAGGATGCAAGAAAGACAGTCAACCCTATTGAAACTTGTACCTCCTGTAAATGAACTCACCCAGTCAAACCTGCAACCACGTTTTGAACCTTCCTGATATTTTTGACTCAGCTATCTCATTAGATATAATTTTCCAAATGTTTTATCACCATCGGTTCCTACTGTTCTGACCTAAGGTAATACTGAATTCACCCAATCTTTATATATTGCACAACTCAAGTTCTTCCTGCTAATTTTCCCAACACCCCTGACTTGTTACCTTTTGCCTATTCAAAATGGGCGCACCAATTTAAAATTGAGCAAATTTGGCACAAATCTGGGAAATTGAGTGTTGATCTGGATATCTTTGTGTTAAATAGAGCCCTTAATCCGCTGTGTGCGTGAAAATGCAGGTAACCACAACTTACCAGGACAAGAGCAAGAAAATGAACCTTGAAATAAATTGGTGATGGGCAGTCACTCCAAATTCTCATCCGTCTGGCCAGCTGTCTACTTACTGTCCATCGCACAGAAACTGGGAAGCAGCTCTGTGTTACATTAAAGTAAGAGTTTTAACAACACCAAGTTAAAGTCCAACCGGTTTATTTGGTAGCAAATGCCATTAGCTACCAAATAAACCTGTTGGACTTTAACCTGGTGTTGTTAAACCTCTTACTGTGTTTACCCCAGTCCAATGCTGGCATCTCCACATCATTACATTAAAGTGCCATAACTGTGCAGCAGGGCAATGCTTGATATCCAAATTAAAATGAAACATCTTTCAAATGAGATGTCTTCCCCCTCAGATGAATTTAAAAGACTTGACGCTATTTCTCCTCCCCCCACACACTGTCTTGGTCACTTTATTTCTCAATCTACATCATTAAAATCAATGATCTGGTCATTATGACATTGCTCTTTGGGATTGGGCTATGCACACATTGCTGCATTTCCTACATTAGTGACATCATTTTGGAAGTACTTCAGTTGTAGGTTACGCTGGGCGTTATAAGATCATGCAAATGCTTTATAAATGCAAGTCTTTGAATTCATTCTCCTAAATAGAATGAAATATCTATCCCAGTTTCTCCTGTACATATGTGTATGAACATGTGCTGCAAGTGTTGGAATGACTTTGTCTTTAATTTTATTTATTAGTGTCACAAGTAGGGTTTACATTAACACTGCAATGAAGTTACTGTGAAAATCCTCAAGTCGTAATATTCCAGCGCCTGTTCAGATACACCTGAGGGAGAATTTAGCATAGCCAATCCACCTAACCAGCACGTATTTCGGACTGTGGGAGGAAACTAGAGCACCCGGAGGAAACCCATGCAGACACGGGGAGAACGTGCAGACTCCACACACACACACACGGTGACTGAAGCCAGGAATCGAACCCGGGTCCCTACCGCTGAGAGGCAGCAGTGCTAACCACTGTGCCACCAAGATCAGTCCATGTTTGTAATGATATACCTATCCCGCATGAATGTGTGTCATTATCAAAACTATACGACAGTATAACCTTAAATTTGATGTAGGAATGCTGCTTAGGCCTTGAGGCATAAGTAATTAAGTTATGTCACTGAACTGCATTTTGCCACCATGCGCATTATTATCATTAAAAGTAGATGTGACACACAAGATTGGTCTCAATGCATCTGGATTTTTATTTTTATCAAATTACAGCCTGAACTGCAGCACAATAATAATACAAAATGAGTATATGGATATGACGGGATCCGACATTTTTCATGGATCTAGTCTCAAACTTTAATTTCTCATGCTTTTAAATCTGCATTGTGTTTAGCAATATAGAAATACACAACAGAAACATTAGCAGCATTCTAAACACGGCACCAAAATACTCTGCAAGCAGCCTTGTCACTGCAATTTTTAAGTATTATATAATGATATCTGTCTTTCTAAATTTTAAAAATAAGTTCCGCGCAGCATTGATGCAAATTGACAACATTGTACTAATTTCTCTGGTTCCCATGCAGCTTCTCTGCCATTTTCTCCAGTTCCAAATCCATAGCTGCCAGATTCTCCAGTTCCTTCTCCTATGGAGACAATGGAAAACAATTCATTATTTATCTTGCCTCTATTCAACTGTGTGCTACCAAAAACTTCACTGACGGTAGCACAGACAAAATCTTCCAAAATGCTGGAATTATTCAGCAGGTCCGGCAGTGTCTGTGGAGAGAAAAAGAGTTCGCAGTTCTGATTAAAAGTTCCAGACCTGAGATGTTAACTTTGGCCAGGATATTCTGGATGGTGGGGGTTTCCCTTCCAAAGATGTGTGGATTAGGTTGATTGGTAATGCTAAATTGCCCCTTAGCATCAGGAGGATTAGCGGGGTAAATACATGGGATTACGGGATGGGTCCCAGGTGGGATTATTGTCGGTGCAGGCTCGATGGGCCAAACGAGCCTCCCACCCATTGACTCCATCTACACTTCCCACTGCCTCGGAAAAGCAGCCAGCACAATTAAGGACCACACGCACCCCGGACATACTCTCTTCCACCTTCTTCCATCGGGAAAAAGACACAAAAGTCTGAGGTCGGGTACCAACCAACTCAAGAACAGCTTCCCTGTTGCCATCAGACGTTTGAATGGACCTACCTTGTATTAACTTGATCTTTCTCTACACCTTAGCTATGACTGTAACATTACATCCTGCACTTTCTCCTTTCCTTCTCTATGAACGGTAAGCTTTGTCTGTATAGCGTGCAAGAAACAATACTTTTTACTGTATACTAATACATGTGACAATAAATCAAAAAATGGCCTCCTGCAGTATAGGGATTCTATGGTTGGTCTCTCAAGTCAGGTGACTCCCTTCTGCTGCACTGAATTAAAGAAACAGGCACCATCTGAAGAGTCCAGGGATCACAGCCCCACTGGTTGCACCAGCCCCGCAGCCACTTCACACTGGAACGATCGCCAACTGGCCACAGGTAGGGCTGTTATCTGCCACTTGTGAGGAAGTCCCGCCTTGGAGAGCCACTGGCCAATCAATGATAAGGAGCTGCAGTGGACTGAAGAGGAAGCGCATGAAGATGTCAAAGCCTGGGACTGGATGGAAAAATAAGTTTTTGGGGTCCCATGGTAGGGAAGTCCCTGGGGCAGTCATGTGTGTGGTGTCTGTTTCTTAAAGACAGTGCAGCGGAAGGGAGTCACCTGCCTTGAGGGACCAATAGAAACAGAGTGAGTGATCGCACCAGAGGGTGGAGTCCTCAGGCAGAATGGTCCAGATTCCACTTTGTATGGATGTACAGACTGGAGCTGCTGCAACTCCTCTGCTAAGTACCTCTTCCCAATAAGTACCTTTTGTTCCTAACAAAACCTTAAATCCCATTTCGATGCCATAACAGTCACAACATAACCAGTGGAAAGTGGGCGATTGGCATGTTGAGGGATGACTTAAGGGGGCTCCAGTGGCCACCAGACTTTTTTTTGGGGGGGGTGGGGGGGGGCACCTTAGGTTAGAAGGGGCTTCTGTATTCCCACCCCACCCGGCGGAAAGCCTGTTCCTTCTCTTTCACACTCCCACCAGCACCTAAATACCCACCAGCGGAGAAACCTAAAATTCAGGCCCTTATTTCTCCGAGGATATTGAAGGACGTTAGGAAAATTGCAGAGATACTGGCCATAATCCACCCATTCCTTCAGACACAGAAGTTTTGACAGAGGACTGGGGATTTGCAAATATTACCATCTTGTTCAAAATGGAATACAAGGATAAACCCAAGCCGGGCGGTTTAACGCTGGTGTTGGGAAAAAATTGCGGAGAGCCAGCAGAAATATGTCACAGGCATATTGTGTTTAACTAACTTGCTTGAGTTTCTTTGATGGTGGAACAGAAAGGATTAGAAGGTGTATTAAACCTTCTGAAAGGCGTTTGAGAAATTGTCTTTTAACAGGCTTACATAGAATCTGCACCAACTCTCTGAAAGAACATCCCACCCAGGCCGTCCCCTCCACCCTATTCCCGTAACTCTGCACATTTACTATGGCAAACCCACCTAATCTACACATCTTTGGACACAAAGGGGCAATTTAGCATGGCCAATCCACCTAAGCTGCACATCTTTGGACACTAAGGGGCAATTTAACATGGCCAATCCACCGAACCCGCACATCTTTGGACACCAAGGGGCAATTTAGCATGGCCAATCCACCTAACCTACAAATCTTTGGACACTAAGGGGCAATTTAACATAGGCAATCCACCTCACCTACACATCTTAGGAGTGTGGGAGGAAACCAGAGCACCCGGAGGAAACCCACACTGACGCAAGGAGAATGTGCAAACTCCACACAGACAATGACTGAAGGCTGGAATCGAACTTGGGTCCTTGACGCTGTGAGACAGCAGTGCTAATCACTGTGCCATTGTGCCTCAGGCTTCTCAACAAAGTTCAAACCCATGAGATAAAAAGGACCGTAGCAAGTTGAATACAAAATTGGCTGAGTGACAGGGCACAGAGAATTGCCATGAACTGTTGTTATTTAGTCTGAAGAAAGGTATACAGTGGGGTTCTCCAGGGGTCAGTATTGGGAACGACTGCTTTTCCTAACACATATTCATGACCTAGACTTGGGTATGGGAGTGCAAAATTTCAACATTTGCGGATGACACAAAACTCGGAAGTAACGTGAACTGTGAGGAGGACAGTGATACACTTTAAGAGGACGTAGACAAGCTGAGGGAATGGGCGGAGAGCTGAAATTTATTGTAGAAAAGGGTGAGGTAATTCATTTTGGTAGGGAGGATTCTGAGAGAGACAATACAAAATAAAAGGTCCAACTCTAAAAGGGGCACAGGAGCAGAGAGACCTTGGCATATTTGTGTACAAATCATCAAAGGTCGCACGGAAGATTGTGAATGTGGTTGATAAAACATCCAGGATACTGGGCTTTATAAATGGAAACGTAGAGTACAATAGCAAGGAGGTTATGATAAACCTGGATAAAACACTAGTTCAGCTTCGGCTGCAGTATTGTGTTCAGTTCTGGACACCACATTTTTGGAAGGATGTGAAGGCATTATAAAGATTGCAGAGAAGAGTCATGGGAATGGTTCCACGGACAAGGGATTTCAGTTACGTGGATAGACTTGAGAATCTGGCATTGTTTTACATGGAGAAGATTAAAAGGATATTTGAATGAGATGTTCAAAATCATGACGGGTCTGGACAGAGCAGATCGAGAGAACCTGTTCCCATTGGCAAAAGGGTCAAGAGCCAAAGGGCGCCAATTTAAGATGATTTACCAAAGTAGTAATGGAAACTTGAGAAACTATTTTACACAGTGATTAGTCAGAATCTGGGATGCACTTCCTGAGAGTTTACCGGAGGCAGGTTTAATTTGAGCTTTCAAAAGAGAATTGGACATTAATCAGAAAGGAAAAGATTTGCAGGGCTATGAGGAAAAGGCAGGGAGTAGGACAAGAGTTGCTCCTGCAGAGAGCCAGCATGGATATGATGGACTGAATGGTCTCCTGTGCTGTAACCGTTCTATGATTCTACAATGCTATGCAATGCATAATATTTCTATAGCATTAATGCAATTGGGCTGTGCCTGTATTACCCAATTACTCGTGCTGTTTGGTTCTTGTGTTGAGTTGGTCACTGACTGAAAATTGAAACAAATACGCAATGGACTGAAATCATCACTCTTTAGAATTAGATCATAATCCAGCACAGAATGAGGCCATTTAACCCATTGTGCCTCTGAAAGATCCCACTCTACCTGCCCATTCCCTATACATCTCTATCTTAATTAAATGTTTCTATTGTGTCCAAGGGGCGGTTAGATATAGCACTTGGGGCGAATGGAATCAAAGGTTATGGGGAGAAAGCAGGATTAGGCTATTGAGTTGGACGATCAGCCATGATCGTGATGAATGGCGGAGCAGGCTCGAAGGGCCAAATGGCCTCCTCTTGCTCCTATCTTCTATGTTTCTAAATATCCAATTCTCTGATGAAAGTTATGATTGAATCTGCTTCAACCACCCTTTCAGATAACACGTTCCAGATCATAACTCGATGCCTCATCTTCCCCCTGTTCTTTCGTCAATTACTGCACCTTACATTTGTGCCCTCTGGTTACTGACACTGGAAACAGTTTTTCTTTATTTACTCTGTCAAAGCCCTTTATGATTTTGCACACCATCATCAAATATCCTCTTAACCTTCACTGCTCTCGGAAGAACAAAGCCAGTTTCTCTGTTTCATCAATGTAATTGAAATCCTTAATTCCCTGTACAATTTTAGAAAATGGTTTAAAGGGATATGGGCCAAAGGCAGGCAAATGGGACTAGTTCAGTTGAAGAAACCTGGTTGGCATGGACGATTTGGGCCGAAGGGCCTATTTCCGTGCTGTATATCTCTATGACTCTAATTCTTCTTTACCTTGTTCAAATTGACTTCCTTGTGATGCACAGAATTGCACCATGGCAGCACAGTGGTTAGCATTGCTGCCTCACAGCGCCAGGGACAAGGGTTCGATTCCCGGCTTGGGTCACTGTCTGTGTGGAGTTTGCACGTTCTCCCCATGTCTGCGTGGGTTTCCTCCGGGTGCTCCGGTTTCCTCCCACAGTCCAAAGACGTACATGTCAAGTGGATTGGCCATGCTAAAATTGCCCCTTAGTGTCAGGGGGACTAATTAGGGTAAATGCATGGGGCTATGGGGATAGGACCTGGGTGGGATTGTAGTCGGTGCAGACTTGATGGGCCAAATGGCCTCCTCCTGCACTGTAGATTCTATGATTCTGTGAACACAATGTTCTAGCATGTGTCAAACCAACATCAGTCCTGAGCTGCCCTGCTGCCAGTTTGCCCTGCTAAAAAATGCCACAGATTTTATCTTTTCCATTGCACCTAATTATCAATTCTACCCCCCCCCCCCCCCAACCCCCACCCCCCATCCCACATAAAGACCCCTCCCTCTCAACCCCCTGCTTTCGAGGCTGGAGGGTCCATTGGCTCCTCAGTTCTGTCCCTGTTTCCAGGGGTCTGTTTAATGCCTTCGTGGCTCAGTGTCCATCGTTGAGCAGTGTACAAGCGCAGCCTGAGCACCATGTTATACAATCTTGGACCTGCGTTCCACTAAGGTCCTGGTGCAATTTAGCATTCACATCTCTCCTCCTCCTCCTCCCCATAAACAATCAACTGCATGGGAAGTTATTGCCCTGAACAGCTCAACACTCATGCCTGGTTTTCATTCTGGTTTATATACTGGAATGTTGCAACGTCCCTGGTTCTATTGGAATAGTCAAAAAATAATCTATCATGATAGATATCAGCACAAGTAGGCTTACATTAACTCTGCAATGAAGTTACTGTGAAAATCCCCAAGTCGCCACACTCTGGCGCCTGTTCGGGTACACTGAGGGAGAATTTACCATGGCCAATTCACCTAACGTGCACATCTTTGGACTGTGGGAGGAAACTGGAGCACCCGGAGGAAACCCACGCTGACACGGGAAGAACGTGCAAACTCCACACAGCCAGTGACCCAAGCCGGGAATCGAACATGGGTCCCTGGTGCTGTGAGACAGCAGTGCTAACCACTGTGCTACCGTGCCTGCTTGGGTGACTGTGTGAAGTTGCACGTTCTCTCCGTGTCTACGTGGGTTTCCCCCGGCTGCTCGGTTTCCTCCCAGAGCCCAAAGATGTGCATGTTAGGTGGATTGGCCATGCTAAATTGGCCCTTAGTGTCAGGGGATTTAGAAGGTAAATACGTGGGGTTATGGGGATAGAGCTTGGGTGGGATTGTTGTCAGTGCAGGCTTGATGGGCCAAATGGCCTCCTTCTGCACTGTGGGGATTCTATGATTAAAAAGTATTGTTAACATGCCAACTTCCTCTTATTCTTCCAAAACCTGGGACGGGATTATACTGCCTCACTCGTCTTGAAACCGTAAAATCCCACCCCAGGTCAACGGACTTCCCAATGTCTGCCCCTCATCCACTCCAATTCCCATGGCGGACGGGGCGTAAAATTCCGGAGCTGATGTTTATCCTGGTTCGGAATGAGGAAGGAGTCGTATCCTTCATGCCTTAAAGAGCCCAGAGATACTGACTAACTTATACCGAGTGTATTTCTCCAAATGTATTCTTCAACTCTCGCCCACTCAGTAAACAAGAAAGGCCAATGATTGTCTTAAAATAGGATAGAAGCAAATTGCTGCTGGTGCTAGAATCTGAAACAAAGAGAGAATAGAGCCAACGTTTGGATCATCCAGACTCGAAATGTTGGCTCTATTCTCCCTACACAGGTGCTGTCGGACCTGCTGAGATTTTCCAGCATTTTCTATTCTTATTTTAGAATAGGGGTTCGGCTTCAAGCATTTCCTACTATGAGAATCAGAGAAAAGCGTTCCCATGATGGCACAGTGGTTAGCAATGCTGCCTCACAGCGCCAGGGACCCGCGTTCAATTCCCAGCTTGGGTCATTGTATGTGTGGAGTTTGCACGTTCTCCCCGTGTCTGCGTGAGTTTCCTCCGGGTGCTCTGGTTTCCCCCCACACTCCAAAGATGTGCGAGTTAGGGGGATTGGCCATACCAAATTGCTCCTTAGTGTCAGGGGGACTAGCTAGAGTAAATGCATGGGGTTATGGGGATAGGACCTGGGTGGGATTGTAGTCGGTGCGGACTTGATGGGCCGAATGGCCTAATTCTGCTCCTATATCTTATGGTCTTATACAATCCTCTTTTGAAAGCCACCATTGAATCTGCCTCCACCACACTCTTCCACATCCTAACTACTCGCTGCATAAAGGATTTTTGCTATATGTCGCCATGGGGTTAATCGCTTTAATTGGCTTCCCCTGGATCACAACCTTAAACTTCAAAAATAGTTGATAGAGGTAAAATACTTTGCCCTTGTGTGATCAAGGTCACCTTGAACAGGGTCCACGTGTCTATTCTACTTTAGCAAAGCAACCTCTCACCTAAAAATTTAAAGTTTATTTATTAGTGTCACAGGTAAGCTTACATTCACACTGCAATGAAGTTACTGTGAAAATCCCCTCGTCACCACACTCCGGCGCCTGTTCGGGTACATTGAGGGAGAATTTAGCATGGTCAACGCACCTAACCAGCACGTCTTTCGGACAGTGGGTGGAAACCAGAGCATCCAGAGGAAACCCACGCAGTCACAGAGAGAACATGCAGACTCCGCTTAGACAGTCATCCAAGCCGGGAATCAAACCCGGGTCTCTGGCACTATGAGGCAGCAGTGCTAACCACTGTGCCACCGTGCCACCCTGCTACGCCCTCCCTAACTTCACCTATTGCCCCATCCAATGCATGTTGTCCTTTAGAAAATCTTTCTCATCCTGTAAAAGAGAGTGACTATCTATTCACATGAAGGTGATGGATATCATTATCAGCAATACAGTCCCCAGCTCTCAAATATGTGTGGAGTGAGGGCTTGTGGCGCGTTTGGGTAGCGCCCCTCCCTCAGAGCGAGCTACACCCCAAGACTTGAGTTGTGCAAGGTGTGCTCATAACGTGGTTAAACTGGTTGATTATCATCCTTCCGATGCCCACGGCAGGTGGCAAGAGCAAGAGACTTCCCTGGCCAGTGCTCTGCAGAAGGCAACAGCAAATCATCGCAGTACCTTGCCGAGCGTAACCATGGACCAACACAGAAGTCCATGGTTGCCACTGTATGGAGAGAGAGACAGAATAAACGGAAGCCAGGTAGAAACAAAACTTCTTCCTATCCACCCCCTACAATGTGTCTTCAGGTTCTGGCTCAGATGACGATGTTTCCATTTCCAGCCACCTGGGTTGAGGACAACAACCGCTTTATGGAGCGAATTGTTTGCAGCTTTGTGCTGGAGAGCCCTGAACAGTTGGAGCTGAGTTAAGATCATGTTTTATTCAGTTCCATAGAATCCCTACAGTGCAGAAGGAGGCCAGTTGGGCCATCGAGTCTGGACTGATTCTCCAAAAGAGCATCCCAACCAGCTCTGCCCTCTGCCCTATCCCCATAATCCCATGCATTTACTGTGGGCAATCCACCTGACCTACACATCTTTGGATGCTAAGGGACAATTCACCAGGGCTAATCCACCTAATCTACACATTTTGGGACACTAAGGAGAAATTTAGCATGGGCAATCCACCTAACCTGCACATCTTTGGACTGTGGGAGGAAAGCAGAGCACCCAGAGGAAAGCAGAGCACCCGGAGGAAACCCACGCAGACACGTGGAGGCGATGGCCTAGTGGTATTATCACTAGACTATTAATCCAGAAACCATCAGATGGTGGAATTTGAATTCAACTAAAAGTATCTGGGATTTAAGAATCTACTGATGACCATGAAAACATTGTTGATTGTTGGAAAAACCCATCTGGTTCACTAGTATCCTTTAGGGAAGGAAACCTGCCGTCCTTACCCGGTCTGGCCTACATGTGACTCCAGAGCCACAGCAATGTGATTGACTCTCAACTGCCCTCCAAGGGCAACTAGGGATGGGCAATAAATGCTGGCCAGCCAGTGACGCCCATGTCCCATGAAAGAATAAAAAAGGAATGTACAGACTCCAGACAGTGACTCAAGGCTAGAATTGAACCTGGGTCCCTGGTGCTGTGAGGCAGCAGTGCTAACCACTGTGCCACCATGCCGCCCTTCCAACCTGCATCATAAGGGCACTTTCAGCCCCTCAGTTGAAGCTACATTCACACTCTGACCCCCCCTTGGAATTAATGTTAATGTTTTAAATCACCGTAGATCTCTCTGTTTTCAAGTGTCCTCTCTCTTCAATACCTGTACCTAATTGAAAAAATGTTTATGAAAGTGGTAGCGATTTCAAGTCCACAAGTTGCAATTCTGGTTGTTCTGGTTTCTTTAAAATCAATCCTTCCTGCCAACATACACCATGGTGAAATGCTACGTCAATGTTTCTCATTCAGTTTTGCTGCTTCAAAATAAAATTGCAGGTTTTGTCCATTAGGTGGAGGTGTGGAATAAGTTTCTGAAGTCTCCCAGGCTCTTTCACTATCTTGTGTACATCCAAAACCTGTATTAATGAACCGACCATGGGCGTTGCGTTTACTGGCAGGATTTAATCTCAGTAACAGTTTTAACAACACCAGGTTAAAGTCCAACAGGTTTATTTGGTAGCAAATACCATTACCTTTCTGAGCGCTGCTCCTTCGTCAGATGGGGTGGAAATCTGCTCTCGAGTGGATGGAGTGGAAATCTTAGGTGAGAGCAGATTTCCACTCCATCTGACGAAGGAGCAGCGCTCCAAAAGCTAATGGCATTTGCTACCAAATAAACCTGTTGGACTTTAACCTGGTGTTGTTAAAACTCTTACTGTGTTTACCCCAGTCCAACGCCGGCATCTCCACATGATTTAATCTTACATGCAGTTTTAAGGTCTTCATTGTTTGTGGCCATTAAGCGATTAGTCCATTTTCTAAAAGATATTCACAGCTTTGCATTCAGACGGTAAGGATTATTACCGATTAAACCTACATTCTTTTTTAAAATAAAGTTTAATTATTAGTCACAAGTAAAGCTTACATTAATACAGCAATGAAGTTACTGTAAAATTCCCCTAGTCGCCACACTCTGGTCAATGACCTCCAGTTCAGGTCAATGCACCTAACCAGCATGTCTTTCAGAATGTGGGAGGAAACCGGAGCACCCGGAGGAAACCCACGCAGACACGGGGAGAACATGCAAACTCCGCAGAGACAGTGACCCAAGCCAGAAATTGAACCCGGGTCCCTGGCGCTGTGCAGCAGCAGTGCAAACCACAGTGCTACCATTCAATTCATTCGTGTTCAGCAGCTGTTCCCTGCAAGTCTCAAAAGGCTAATTTCACCTCTGTAAATTCTAAAGGATATTTATTAGTGTCACCAGTAGGCTTACACTATTGCCACAATGAAATTACTGTGAAAATCCCCTAGTCAGCACACTCTGGAGCCTGTTCGGGTACATGGAGGGAGAATTTAGCATGGCCAATACACTAACCAGCATGTCTTTGGCAACCAGAGCACCCGGAGGAAACCCACGCAGACATGGGGAGAATGTGCAAACTCCACACAGATAGTGACCCAAGCCAGGAATTGAACCCAGGTCCCTGGCCCTGTGAGGCAGCAGTGCTGACCACTGTGCCACCGTGTCACCTTGTTGGGGGTTCTAAATTAAAATGGAATGCTTTTCATTGTTTCTTCCTGCGCTTTGCTCTCTCTCTCTCTCTCTCTCTCTCTCAATGTAATCCTTCTTTCCTTCTCTCTATTTTCCTTTTTCTACCAGATATGACATTGAATTTAGCCATCTTGACCAACACTGCTTTGTCCAGTCTTTGCATTGTCCATTTCACAAGTGTTCAATCTTGTGGTTAAGGAGATGCACCCTTCATTGTCCTGTTCGCTCAGTTTCTGTCGAGGGAGCCACGCAGTTACCTTCTCAAAATTGCAGCAATCTGCAGCCCAAAATATCCCGGAGATTAAACAGGCAAGGATGAGTCTAACTGAAGGTGGGAGCCATTCCACTAACAAAACTAACCCCGCTTTTGTTATTTCCATGGCAGCTGCCTGTAAAGCTATTCATTCTGCAGGCTTCTCATGCTCTACCAGGCCTCAACTCCTGTCTGCCACTTAGCTCACATCTTCTCCCCAAAATTTGCCTGGTCTCAGTCTCATAATTCAATGCTGTTGTAGATTTTATCAGCATTGTATGGTATAAATAGAACAGAGCAGAAGAATCTGTTTGAAATATAATTAGGAATGATCTCTGTGCGTTCAGTCACTCGTGTTTCACTTCTGAGATTCTCACTCTTTCGCTTGAGGAATCCTAACTATTCTCTCTTCACCAAATCTATATCATTTCCACTGACGTACAGTTCATCATTTTACCAAGAAGCAGGAGAGAACTATTCATTGCTCGATTCAGAGGATTATTGCTATATCTAATACTTGTGTCTTTTTAAATTTGGCAGGTGCTAGATGCCACTGGTAAGGGTGTGGTTAATGCCTAATCACTGAGAGATTGGGTAAACTGGGGTTGTTCTCCCTGGAAAGACGGAGAATGAGGGGAGATCTAATAGAGGTGTATAAGATTATGAAGGGGATAGATAGAGTGAACGGTGGGAAGCTTTTTCCCAGGTCAGAAGTGACGTTCACGAGGGGTCACGGGCTCAAGGTGAGAGGGGCGAAGTATAACTCAGATATTAGAGGGATGTTTTTTACACAGAGGGTGGTGGGGGCCTGGAATGTGCTGCCAAGTAGGGTGGTGGAGGCAGGCACGCTGACATCGTTTATGACTTACCTGGATAGTCACATGAGCAGCCTGGGAATGGAGGGATACAAACGATTGGTCTAGTTGGACCAAGGAGCGGCACAGGCTTGGAGGGCCGAAGGGCCTGTTTCCTGTGCTGTACTGTTCTTTGTTTTTTGTTCTTTGTTCTATCCCTGGTTTTCCTTAAGATGTTCATGGTGGGCTCCCATCTTTTTTCAACTGTTGCAGGTGCAGGTGCTACCATGGCCGTTAGACAGCGAGCACTCAGCTTTAGACCCAGGGACAATGTCAGAACGGTGATGTGTGTCCAGGTCGGCATGTTGTGTGAAGTTACAGGTGAGAGTGTTCCCCAGCCCCTGCTGCTCTGGTCCTAGATGATCGAGGTCACAAGTTTATGAGGTACCGTCGAGTTACTGCAGTTACTTTTGAATAAAGTTGAGGAATATAATCATCCTAACTAATCTCTCTTCACCAAATATTTCTCAGGCGGCATGGTGGCACAGTGGTTAGCATTGCTGCCTCACAGCACCAGGGACCCAGGTACAATTCTAGCTTTCGCTAATGTCCTTGAGGGAAGGAAATCTGTCATCCTTACCTGGTCTGGCCTACATGTGACTCCAGATCCACAGCAATGTGGATGGCTCGGAAATGGCCTCGCAAGCTGTTCAGTTTAAGAGCAATAAATGCTGGCCCAGCCGTGAATAAAAAAAAACAGATGTTGTTCCCATTTTACAGCCAGTCCTAACCCTCTAACATGGCAGCTGGTGCGAGTGTGCACATTCCGTACTGAATGTGCGCTGCCCACGATATTCTGTTTTTATTTCAGATTTTCAGGATCTGCAGTATTTTGCTTTTGTGTTAGCCACAAGTTAAATCCACTTTGTTGGACAGCTACCCAGGAATATATCGCCTGAGGTCCAATATTGAATGTGTCTCACGCTTACCTGTTCAGTTATGGATATGATCCAAGAACACCGCACGGTTTGCTCAATCTCATCTTTCAAAATTTTATACTCATTGTCTATATATTTTTTAATTCATTCCTGGGATGTGGTTGCCGCTGGCTGGGTCAACATTTATTGTCCATTCCTAATTACCCTTGAAAAAGTGGTGATGTATTTTTCTTATTGTCACAAGTAGGCTGACATTAACACTGCAATGAAGTTACTGTGAAAATCCCCTAGTCGCAGCACTCGGGTACCTGTTCGGGTACACTGAGGGAGAATTTAGGCATGGCCAATGCACCTAACCAGCACGTCTTTTGGACTGTGGGAGGAAACCGGAGCATCCTGAGGAAACCCACGCAGACATGAGGAGAACATGCAGGCTCTGCACAGACAGTGACTCAAGCCGGGAATCGAACCTGAGTCCCTGGCGCTGTGAGGGGGCAGCGCTAACCACTGTGCCACCGTATTTTTGAACCTATGCAGTCCCTTATTTGCATGCCTACTCATAATACTGTTAGGGAGGGTGTCCCAGGAATTTGACCCAGCAGACATTGTGAGGGAACGGCAATATATTTCCAAGTCATGAAGTATTATAGTATTAGATATCTATAATATTAGTATTATTTAATACTAATATCTAGTATTAGATATCTATAATACTTTGCATGTGCATAATAATGCAAGTCACTAGAATTATTTAATTTCTTTTGTTCAAATATTAATGTTAGCTTAATGATTAAAATGAATGCTAACTAAGGTGGCAGATAATTCCAAGGGCATTTTCCACACTAAGTGGCTATAGCGTTGCCTAAGGTTTTATAGGATCTAATGTTAAGGTACCTCCTCAGTCAAAATAACTAAAGATGATTCGGGAAGTGGAAATTAATCTTTAACATTGTTAATAACTCAACAATATCTTCTCAATCATGATTAAGATCATGTTTTGAGGAATATCCACAAACTAACTGGCAAATAATAACTCCATCAATGAGGAATAAACAAATATTAGGTTGAAATAACCATTAATTAACGCTTAACTTGATGACATCAGGATTGCAAACAGACATTATTGGAAGCAAACTTCTTTAAATCATGATCAACTTTTTAAATATCTCAAACTTTCACAATATCTGCTACTTCCACAAACATTTTGCTTTGAAAATTATAAATTAGATCAAATATATTGAACCATAAAAAATGTTCAAGTCAGTACATATTTTAAACTATGACTTTAATATTAATTCCAAAGTGTTATTGAAGTTCTAAGAGTTAAAATAACAATTCTTATCAAACATTTGTCAGAAGTGCATCACACTAAGTAGCTAGAATGCTACTTCTATGGCTATGGCTGCCACGGTGGCACAGTGGTTAGCACTGCTGCTGCCTCACTCACAGTGCCAGAGACCTGGGTTCGATACCCATCTTGGGTCAGTGTGTGTGCAGTTTGCACGTTCTCTGCGTGGCTTCCCTCCAGGTGCTCTGGTTTCCTCCCACAGTTCCAAGATGTGTGGGTTAGGTGGATTGACCATGCTAAATTGCCCCTTAGTGCCAGGGGGACAGAGGTAAATGCACGGGGTTGTGGGGATAGGGCCTGGGTGGGATTGTGGTAGGTGCAGACTCAATGGGCCAAATGGCCTCCTTCTACACTGTAGGGATTCTATCAAAATTTAGAAACTTATTGCAGGATAATTGTGTGATTTTACTTTTTTAAGAATAGTTGTGATTTGATAATTTTAGTGTCCATCAGATTATTGATCAGGTGAACATGTTGCAAAGTGAAAATGAATACTTTCCCCCTCTAATCTTACTCACAAGTTCTTCCAGGGTAAGAAATGTAAATTAATTAATTTTTTTCCCATTCAACAAATAAAAAATGGCTTGGCTCACCTCTTCTTCAGTCAGTGTTCTATGGTTAATGTTCTTTTTTCCATCTTCATGGTGTTCATTCTCATCTTCTTCTTCGAAATCATACAGTTCTGGGATTTCCAGAGACTTTTTCTTGGATTTCAGATATTGTGCCAGCTTGTCCATTCTATCATACATCCTTCTCTCTGGGAAATCACTGGCAAAGTTTTGTCTTAAAGTGTGCCCTTCATTAATTTCCTCTTTCTGGCCCCCCTCTTCCTCCTCGCCTTGTTTCTCGTAATGTCTCTTTTCCCACTTGCTCTCATTTTCTTCATATTCTGGGTAGAAGTGGCTTTCCTTGCCGTGCATTGTTTCTTCTTCGCTGTCTGGCTTTCTGTCCTCTATTCTGTGTCGTTTTTGCCACCAACCCCGCTGCCCTTTTGGAGAGTCTTTTGTATTTCCCTCTTCCTCGCCACCTTCTTCATTGCTGACATTCTCCTCCTTTGCATCTTCATCTGTTTGGTGCCACTGTTCATTGTGATTATGCCTCTTATCCTCTTCACCATAGTGCCTCTTCTCCTCACTGTGATATTTCTTTTCCTCATCCGATTCTTCCTCCTCACTGTGTGGTCTTGTGTTCCTGTTATGATGCTGCTTCTCTTCCTCTATATTGTGCTGGTTCTTTTCTTCACTGTAGTGCAACTTTTCTTCACTATGGGTCCTTTTGTTATCGTGGCGTTTTTCTTCCTCTGATTCTTCCGAGTCACTCCCTGGGTGTCCATTTACTTTATCCTCATTATAATGTCTACCTTTTTTATATGCTTCCTGGATGTTATTTCTCTTAGGATAGTTACGAATGCGATTTATGTGTTCCAGTTCTTTGCTGGACTCATCAGATTTACCAGAGTTCTTCTCATATTGCTGGGGCCTTCTCTTATCCTCCTCAGAGTGACTATAGCTGTTTCTTCTGTGGTAGTGGATGCGACCATTAATACGTTTCTCTCTTTCTTCACTGTCTTCCTCTTCTGACTCTTCAGAGTCAGATTTCTTACGCTCATAAATACCATTTCTTTTGTCGTGATTGTTGAGATCTTCATCAGACCCATCCATCACCCTATCACTGTACTTTTCTTCAGAACTGCGTGTGCTTTCTCTGGAGCGTCCACGTAGACCAATGGCTTTATCTTCCGCGCTTCTTTCGTCATATCCATGAGGCCATTTCTGATGGAATCCATTCTCAGAATCGTCTGACTTTTGTGAGCTGTTTTCCTCTGGCCCACTATCTTCCTCGCTGTGTCTCCGCTTCCTGTGTTCTTCTTCTTCATCTTCCTCGCTCCTATCAGCCGCGTATCTTCTCTCTTCGTGGTTGAGATATCCTTGGTTGGCATTACGGTCTCTATGACCTCTGACATGGTGACTGTTTTTTACTTCCATACTCCAGCTGCTGTCGTCACTGTTCTTCTCTTTGCTTCTTTCTTCATCGTGAGTTTGTTTGTAATGCTGTTCTTCCTCATTTTCATCTTTGTTTCCCTTGCCTGCCTCATAATGCTCTCCCTCACGTCTCTCCACTGATTCTTGGCTTCCCTTCTCTCCATAGTGATGCTTTTCAGATTCTTCAAGGTGTCTCTCCTCTTCATAATGTTGGTTCTCTCCCTCATTTTTCTTGTCTGCTACTTCATGTTTCCCACCTGGAATAAGATGTAATAAAGATTTAAGGATCTTGCATGGGGAACTAGGGCCTCTTGGTGACTATGGGCATGAGTTCTCAATTATGCTCTTCACTGAGTTATGCTCTTCACTGAAAGTCAAACCCATTTTTGCTACTACTCATTAAATCAGATTAAGAGGCCCCACGTATTATCCTGATTAATATGTATCCCTCAATCACCATCAGCAAAACAGACCAACTGGGCAGGCGATGGCTTAGTGGTATTATCACTAGACTATTAATCCAGAAACTCAGTAAATGTTCTGGGGACCTGGGTTCAAATCCCGCCATAGCAGATGGTGGAATTTGAATTCCACATAAAATATCTGGAATTAAGAATCTACTGGTGACCATTGTCGATTGTCGGAAAAAACCATCTGGTTCGTTAATGTCTTTTAGGGAAGGAAATCTGCCATCCTTACTCGGTCTGGCCTAAATGTGACCTGCGTGGGTTTCCACCGGGTGATCTGGTTTCCTTTCACAATCCAATGATGTGTAGGTTAGGTAGATTGTTAAATTGGTAACCACAGCAATGTGGTTAACTCTCAACTGCCCTCTGAACAAGGGCAACTAGGGATTGGCAATAAATGCTGGTCAGCCAGCGACGCCCATGTCCCATGAATGAATTTTTTAAAATCTCATCATTATATCATTGCTATTTGAGGGAGTTTGCTGTGTGCAAATTGGCTGCTGTGTTTCCTACTTGTCAACAGGGAGTGCATGTTAAAGTAGTATTTTGTTGGCTATAAAGTGCCTTGAAATGTACTGAAGTGTGAAAGCCGCTATCTAAATGCAGGTATTTACATGGCTAGAGTGCCAGCCATATAAAAAAGCCCATTTACACTCACTGACAATCTTAAAAACATCCTTGCTAAATACAGCAAACATTTTAATGTGTAATTGGCGATGCGACATCCCAGACCTAAAAGCTATAATGAAGATACAGTGAGCAGCATTTCAATGGATGTACCACTTCACTCAACAGCTGTTAATGAACCACAAAGAACCAGTCCTCAAAATTCTCCTAAATAAGCAGCCCAGCGACCTATGGAAGGGCAAGGGTGGCACGGTGGCACAGTGTTAACACTGCTGCCTCACTGCACCAGGGACCCAGGTTCGATTCTGGACTCGGGTGACTGTGTGGAATTTGCATGTTCTCCCCATGTCTGTGTGGGTTTCCTCCGGGTGCTCTGGTTTTCTTCCACACTCCAAAGATGTGCAGGTTAGGTGGATTGGTAAATTGCTCCTTAGTGTCAGGAGGATAAGCAAGGTGAATTATGGGAGGTAATGGCCAACTGGTATTATTGCTAGACTATTAATCCAGAAACTCAGCTTTGTTCTGGGGATCCGGGTTCGAATCCCGCCATGGCAGATGTGGAATTTGAATTCAATTTAAAATATCTGGAGCTAAGAATCTACTGATGACCATGAAACCATTATCGATGGGAAAAACCCATTTGGTTCACTATTGTCCTTTAGAGAAGGAAATCTGCCTTCCTTACCTGGTCTGGCCTACATGTGACTCCAGAGCCACAGCAATGTGGTTGACTCTCAACTGCCCTCAGGCAACTAGGGATGGGCAATAGATGCTGGCCCAGCCAGCGACGCCCACGAATGAATAAAAAAAGAATACATGGGGTTATGGGGATAGGGCCTGGGTGGGAGCATTGTTGGTGCAGATTTGATGGGCCAAATGGCCTTCATCTGCACTAGAGGGATTCTATGATTCTATTGATTCTATGATTCCTTACAGGGTGATTTGGAAGCTTTGAAAGTTTTCCTGGTCGAGCGTCTAGGGCAACGAGGGACCGGGGGGGGAGGGGGGGGGGAGGGGGGGATTACTATAGGCTTTATCCAAGCTACTTTCAACTCATGTCCCACAGACCTAGAATTGGAATGGCCATGGAAATGTGGGAGGCAGAATTCCTGATCGAAGAGTGGCTCCATTCACTGCTTCCTTGGGAAAGGAAAGCGGGAGTAACCCTGGCTGATATGTGCACCCAACAGCAAATGTAAATCTTGCTGCTATCCATTCCACCCTGTCTAAATGTGGGAACACCCAGATATTCCTCCAGAGCAGGCATTGGGAAGAAGCTGGGATTCCACTCCAAATAAATAAATAAACAAATCGGCTTAGTTAAAGATTTCATACACATGTGTTACACATTGAGAGGGGAGACTTAACCAGATTACTACTGTAAAGTAGTTAAAAAACACATTTAGCATATTGCAGCAATGACTCACAATGGCATTCCCTATTGTGTAATCACTCCTTGGATCTCATCACTTCAATGAAAGATATCACCGAGTGGATTGTTCATTGATATCTATCACCCAGTGGATAATAACACCCATCCCCAATTATTGTTCAGCACTTTCGCCAACTAATAGAAAACCTGCACACAATACGAGCATTTGTATAGTGCCTTTTCCCAGTAGTTCTGAAAGGATTTTGGGTTCATGATCTTGGGGTGGGGGATGGGGGGAGAGCTACTTAATATCCCAGATGCTACTAACTATTGCAAAGATGCCCACCTACCCTTCAAGACTTCCCGGCACTCCGAAGTCACTGGAGGAGTATTCTCTTTAGCGAGGGCATTGGAAAGTGCTTCGATTATACACCTGGTCACCTGTAGGGACAAAAGCAACATCATCAGCATCAGCCCTTTGTTTCTGACTCCGGAAAGAGGGGATTATTGACTGCAACAGCTTGGGATGGAAAAATAAGGAACCAGTGAAACTTACCAGTTCATCCTTCTGAGCCTCTCTCTCCACTGGCAGTGCGCTGGTTACTGTCAAAGAATAACATGGCAAAGACATTATTACCCACACCTTGCAAGCAACTGTAGCTTGGTCAAATTGTGCATGGAGACTAGAGAACAGGAGGCAGCGGGTACCGGTTAAGGTGCAACTCTTTGACCATGCTAGGTTGAATCTGAGCCCCACTAGCCCTCCTTCAAGCCAGGACAACATCTACTCTGCACTAGATGAAGGGGCAGCGCTCTGAAAGCTCATACTACCAAATAAACCTGTTGGACTTTAACCTGGTGTTGTGAGACTTCTTACTGTGCCTACCCCAGTCCAATGTCAGCATCTCCACACCATGTCTGCACCAGGGATTCTGAGGTGGTGCAATTTCTAGGCACGTCTCAGCTCCACATCTCTTTTGGCTCAACTCTTCCCCCCCTCCCCCTCAACACTTAACCAAGAAATGTCGTGGGGAAAAACATTCTCGTGAAACAAATTTATTTATTATTAGTGTCACAACTAGGCTTACATTAACACTGCAAGGAAGTTACTGTAAAAATCCCCTAGTCATCATATTCCGGTACCTGTTTGGGTACACTGAGGGAGAATTTAGCAACTAACCGACACGTCTTTCAGACTGTGGGAGGAAGCCGGAGCACACGGAGGAAACCCACACAGACACGGGGAGAATGTGCAGACTCTGCACAGACAGTGACCCAAGCTGGGAACCAAACCTGGGTTCCTGGCGCTGTGAGGCAGCAGTACTAAGCACTGTGCCACCGTGCCACCCTATGCAAGAGCCATCACCAATCTGACCACAAACCAGAGCCTCCCCCCCAAAAAACCCCAAAGGGTTTCACTGACTGTCAAACAATACCTATTCTGAAATGTTATTACCGACCAGCGCGTTTCGATTTACCAGTAATAATGCTTTGAAAATGTCACTCAAGTGCCTCCCAAATTATTAAAGGGTTCGTCCTGACTCGATCCGCTAACTCCTGTTGCTCTCCCCACAGATGCTGCCAGCTCTGCCGAGTATTTGCAGCTTTATTCTGGCTCTCAGTGGAGAGAGTTGCGCCTGGAATCAGTCACCCAGTGCGCTGTCCGCGGTGCTGAAATGCTCCCTCTTTGGAAGTCAGCGGTTCTGAATAAGACTGGAATAAAGCGGAGAGAGAAAAGAAATTGGTTCTTTTTACCTGTGGCGACAGACAGAAGAAGGGACAAGGCTAGGAGAGGCAACAGATGCATGCTCTTGTGCGACAGGAGGTCCACACTGTGGGGTTGGGAGCGGGATGGGGGGTCGGGGAAGGGCGCTTGGAAGAGGTGTTCAGTCCCGGCTTGCTCGCACTCTCTCCAGCTCGCCTTTGCGCGGAGCTCAGCCTCGGGAATCTCAATTTAAAGCGGAGGAGGGGAGAGGCACGTCTCCACTCCTGAGCACCGCCCTCAGCATCGACACGGCGGGGAGCAACTTTTCATCCCCATCCAGTCATTAATCCACGATTAAAAATAGGTCATTTGATCGACTTCTACCAAACCTGTCAATCTTTATCTCACTGTTATCAACTCTAATGATTGTACATTTCAGCTCTTAGCTGAGAGAGGAATGATATGTACAGTGAGGAAAATAGAATATCAGCTTTTGTTATCGCTTCTTTTCTCCCAATTTTCACCCATTTTCTTTTATCTACCGGCAATCAAACCCCTTCAGCAAGAATATCCAAGACTCAGTAACACTCCGGGACAGAGTTTTATACATATTCTGGAAAGGGTCGACCCATTGTAGTGGGTGTTTTAATGGATTCTCTCAAAATATTAAAGCTTTTGATTTTTACATAAAGCAAAATGCAACCCAAGTCAATTTCCTATCCAAATCCTTTCCCCGCAGACGCCTGAAATCCTGGTCTCGAAAATTGATTAAACCCATCGCACCTTTTAATTATTTTCACAAGTCTGAATTCTTCTTGGCGTTATCATCAACCTTTACCGTCGATTGAAGACCTACTCAAAATTAAGGGGGTCTATGTTCATATATATTTTACCATTTTCTTTTCACATTGGTCGGATGAAATTGAGTTGAGAATGAAAAGGGTGTTAGTCATCCATACAACTATTTTTAACAATCGTTTGGAACTCTCACTATTCTAGCTCACATCTCAATGCATGTATTTGGACATACTTGGGATCATGCGATTTGAACATGGCAACCAACTGCAGATTAAGTAGAGATGGTTGTTACATGAGCCATAGAACTACGGACTATAATTCAATACTACTCAATGGCAATGAAATGGGATCGGAGAGCATTTTAAGAGCCAATCTCCCCTAGTCTGTACCATACTGTGTACAGCTCTGGTCACCCTATTATGGAAAGGATATTATTAAACTAGAAAGAGTGCAGAAAAGATTTACTAGGATGCTACCGGGACTTGATGGTTTGAGTTATAAGGAGAGGTTGGATAGACTGGGACTTCTTTCCCCTGGAGCTTGGGAGGCTGAGGGGCGATTTTAGAGAGGTCTATAAAATAATGAGGGACATAGATCAGCTAGATAGTCAACATCTTTTCCCAAAGGTAGGGGAATCTAAAACTAGAGGGCATAGGTTTAAGGTGAGAGGGGAGGGACATACAAGGGTCCACAGGAGCAATCTTTTCATACAGAGGATGGTGAGTGTCTGGAACAAGTTGCCAGAGGTAATAGTAGAGTTGGGTACAATTTTGTCTTTTAAAATACATTTAGACAGTTACATGGGTAAGATGGGTAGAGAGGGATATGGGCCAAATACGGGCAATTGGGATTAACTTAGTGGTTTAAAAAAAAGGGCAGCATGGACAAATTGGGCCGAAGGGCCTGTTTCCATGCTGTCAACCTCTATGCCTCTGTGACCTGCTCTCAAAATCATTGTCTTGGACACAACGGCAGTGTCCCAGCAAAAATAGATATCGTTAAGACACTTTGCTGTCCACTAGCAAGGAGAAAGGAAGACTGATTACTAAGGTACAGTGGCATGGTGGCACAGTGATTAGTCTCACAGCGCCAGGGACCCGGGTTCGATTCCCAGCTTGGGTCACTGTCTGTGTAGAGTTTGCACCTTCTCCCCATGTCTGCGTGGGTTTCCTCCGGGTGCTCTGGTTTCCCCCCACAGATGTGTGAGTCAAGGTGGATTGGCTATGCAAAAATGCCCCTTAGTATCAGGGGGACTAGCTAGGATAAATGTATGTGATTACGGGGATAGGGCCAGGGTGGGATTGTGGTTGGTGCAGACTTGATGGGCCAAATGGCCTCCTTCTGCACTGTAGGGATTCTACGAGTTCTATTCTATGAGATAC
This sequence comes from Mustelus asterias, assembly GCF_964213995.1. NCBI lineage: Eukaryota > Metazoa > Chordata > Chondrichthyes > Carcharhiniformes > Triakidae > Mustelus > Mustelus asterias. The sequence goes on along the minus strand of NC_135815.1, from coordinate 92,859,327 downwards.
ACTGCAATCCTGTCTGTAAAGTGTGATTGAAGACAACAAAGAAATAGTGCAAGGGACAACTTCCATTCAATTTTTATAGGCATGTAAATTGTAGTTGACTTCTTAATTGTCCTCTGAAATAGCCTAGTGCAAGGGCAATTAGGAATGGGCAATAAATGCTGGTCCAGTCAGCAACACCCGCATCTCATGGACGAATTCAAAAAAAGTAGATTTTTGATCCAGTAACAATCAGGCTGAAGACTTCTCATTCACAAAATGTGTAGGTGCAAGGAATATTGATTGAATGTAAAATGATTGGGTAAACATTCACGAGGATGATGAAGCGTGAAGAATCTAAAAAAAAGTGGTAAGCAAAATAAACAAACATAAACCTTGCCAGTCTTACAAGCATCCACTATTTCTTTGTTGTCTTCAATCACCCTTTACAGACAGGATTCTATGAAAGGACACAATGAAAAATGGGGGTGGGGGGGGGGGGAGTTAAAAAGTCACACTGGGTGTCCTTTTTTTTAATGCTCTTGCTCCAGTTTCCTCCCACAGTCCATGATGGATGGCCATGCTAAATTGTACCTAAGTGTCCCAAGATGTGTAGGTTAGGGGGATTAGTGGGGTAAATACATGGGGTTACAGGAAAGGGCCTGTGTGGGATGCTTTGTTGGAGAGTTGATGCAGATGCGATGGGCCAAATGGCCTCCTTCTGCACTGTTGAGATTTTATGATTCTATAATAAAGAGTGCTGTATGCCAGGAAAACATATCAGATAAATAACTAATTTATGGGTCCATGGATTTTCTCTCCCAGGGCCAGAAAAGATGGCAAATTATTCCTTTCATCCTATAGTTTCCTAGTAAGTCTGACAAGGGTTATGCTTGTGATATAAGGGGGCCATTCAGCCCATCGGGTCTGCACTGACTCTCTAACAGAGCATCTTACCCAGACCCTCCTCCCCTGTCCTACCCCGTAACCTCACACATTCACCATGGCTAATCCCCTTAACCTACCTATCTTGGGACACTAAGGGTAAATGTAGCATGGCTAATCCATCTAACTCGCATATCTTTAGAACATGGGAGGAAACCGGAACACCCGGAGGAAACCCACACAGACATGGGGAAAATGTGCAAACTCCATATAGTCACCCAAGGCCAGAATTGAACCCGAGTCCCTGGCACTGCAAGGCAGCAGTGCTAACCACTGTGCCACCAGATACTAAAAGATAAAATGCTGTTTTAGAAAGTGTAGCGCAGAAAGGAGTCATTCAGATCTTTGTATTTGGTAATTAACAGCTGGAGAAATCTATTCTAATCCAGTTTCTCTCACTTTACCTTATATCATTTTTTTTTCCTTTTCAAAGTTCTTTCAGGATCATTTTGAATGAAATTCTGGTGTTGGCCTGCATAGCCACATGTGGCAAATCCTTTCAGATTCCAATACCTTCTCTATGAAAAAAACATCTTTCTAACTTCCCACGTTATTCTTTTATTGATGGTCCGAAGATCACTGCTCTGATTATTAATTCATTCACCAGTCAACATTCTCCACATCTTTCACCATTGGGCCACATTTGCCATCCATCTGTCCATTTGGCTCACTATGCTGCTCTGTTATCTGCTGCTTTCTCCCTCAACACATTGCACGCTTTCTAATTCACCACCATCAGTAAGTTTTGTTACAGTTCTTCTTGTGCTTGTGTTTTTTTTCATGAATGGTAATCAAAAGAAATGACAATACTGACCCCGGGAATACCCCAGATCCCCCCGCACCAATCTATTCCCGCTATTGCTGAAAAAGGGGTCTTTTTCAAGATGGCAGCTGGTGACTAGTGGTGTGCCTCAGGGGTTGGTGCTGGGACCACAACTTTTCACAATATACATTAATGATTCGGAAGAAGAAACTGAAGGCACTGTTGCTAAGTTTGCAGATGATACAAAGATATTTAGAGGGACAGGTAGTATTGAGGAAGCAGGGGGGCTGCAGAAGGACTTGGGCAGGTTAGGAGAGTGGGCAAAGAAGTGGCAGATGGGATACAATGTGGAAAAGTGTGAGGTTATGCACTTTTGAAGGAGGAATGGAGGCATAGACTATTTTCTAAATGGGGAAATGCTGAGGAAATCAGAAACACAAAGGGACTTGGGAGTCATTGTTTAAGATTCTCTTAAGGTTAACATGCAGGTTTAATCGGCAATTCGGAAGGCAATTGCAATGGTAGCATTCATGTCGAGAGGGCTAGAATACAAGAGCAGGGATGTACTTCTGAGGCTGTATAAGGCTCTAATCTCACCCCATTTGGAGTATTGTGAGCAGTTTTGGGTCCCGTATCTAAGGAAGGATGTGCTGGCCTTGGAAAGGGTCCAGAGGAGGTTCACAAGGATGATCCCAGGAATGAAGAGCTTGTCGTATGAGGAACAATTGAGGACTCTGGGTCTGTACTTGTTGGAGTTTAGAAGGATATGGGGGGATCTTATTAAAACTTACAGAATACTGAAAGGCCTGGATAGAGTGGACGTGGAGAGGATGTTTCCACTAGTAGGAAAAACTAGAACCAGAGGGCACAACCTCAGGCTAAAGGGATGATCCTTTAAAACAGAGATGAGGAGGAATTTCTTCAGCCAGAGAGTGGCGAATCTGTAGAACTCTTTGCTGCAGAAGGTTGTGGAGGCCAGGTCATTGAGTGTCTTTAAGACAGAGATAGATAGGTTCTTGATTAATAAGGGGATATGGGGTTATGGGGAAAAGGCAGGAGAACGGGGATGAGAAAAATATCAGCCATGATTGAATGGCGGAGCAGACTTAATGGGCCGAGTGGCCTAATTCTGCTCCAATGTCTTATGGTCTTATGGTCTTATGCTTGCTTTATATTGCCTATACTTTAAGGACCAGTAGTTAGTCTACTCAGCAGTGGCATGAGTGGGCACAGTGGCATGAAGCTTGCTGTACCCATTTGTATCTCAAAATTGCAAACAAGGTTCTTTCTATGTCATGAGTTCCTGATTAGCATGGTGAAAGTGATCTCCCACCTGAAGCAGGACAACACCCAGTTCAAAACTTTTCCTAAAATGGTGGTGGCCAGACCTGAGGTATGTGACCTTTGTAATTGGGAGGATATGGGGTTGGATGCTTAGTGTGAGGCTGCGGCCAGTCAAATAGCCAAATAGCCAAAGAAGGGAAGGGAGTTGATAACGAGCATCAATGGGCGGCACGGTTGCACAGTGGTTCGCGCTGCTGCCTCACAGTGCCAGGGGCCCAGGGTTGGATCACTGTCTTTTTGGAGTTTGCACGTTCTCCCCGTGTCTGCGTGGGTTTCCTCCGGGTGCTCCAGTTTCCTCCCACACACCAAAGATGTGTGGGTTAGGGGGATTGGCCATGCTAAATTGCCCCTTAGTTTCAGGGGGACTAGCTAGGGTAAATGCATGGGGTTATGGGGATAAGGCCTAGGTGTGATTGTTGTCAGTGCAGATTTGATGGGCCGAATGGCCTCCTTCTGTATGATGCTATGATTCTATGAAGCATACAAAATTCGTGTCGGGGGGAAAAGGCAATAACTTTAGGCTTGCCTGTGCTTAAGTGGAGAGATGTGCAGATTCACCAAGTCTGACAACACAGCAGTAGTGCATGAGTTCATAGAATCCCTACAGTGCAGAAGTGGCTATTCAGCCCATCAAGCCCTCATCAACTCTCTGGCAGAGCATTTTAGCAAGGCCCTCTCCCCCACCCTATCCTCGTAACCCCACACAGCAAGGCATTGAAAAAGAGAGCAGGGTGCCATCAACGCATACGAGGACACTGACCGCATGTGCGCAGATGATGTTGGCATAAGGAAACAGGAAGAAGTGGAGATCATAGAATCATAGAATCCTTACAGTGCAGAAGGAGGCCATTTGGCCCATCGAGCCTGCACCGACCACAATCCCACACAGGCCTTATTCCTAGAACCTCACGAATTTACCCTGCTAATCCCCCTGACACTAGGGTCAATTTAGCATGGCCAATCAACCTAAACCGCACATCTTTGGACTGTGGGAGGAAACTGGAGCACCCGGAGGAAACCCGCGCACGGGGAGAAAGTGCAAACTCCACACCGACAGTGACCTGAGCAGGAATTGAACCCTGGCACTGCGAGGCAGCAGTGCTAACCACTGTGCCACCATGCCGCCCTAAGATTTATTGGTTGAATTCAAATTCCATCTGCCGTGTGGGATTCGAACCCATGCCCCCAGAGGATTCACCTGGGCCTCTCTATTACTATTCGTGTGACATTATCACTACGCCATACGCCTCCTTGGGCCTCTGGAAGGTAATGATTCATGGACAACAAGAGATACCATTCCTGGAAATACACTGACAATGACTGGATAGTTGTAAGTGGAACCAAGTGAAGTCAGTCACAGCGGATTGTTACAAGGCAGAAAAGCATTAGAGATGGATGTATGGTAAACCATGCAAAAGGCTGCACAGAGGTCAAGGAGAACAAGGAAGTAACATGCATCATGGCTTCAGCCACAGAAAATGCCAATTGTGGCTTTGGTAAGGGCCATTTCAATAAAATGGTAGGGACAGAAATCTAATGAAAAGGACTCAAACATGAGGTTGCAGGAAAGACAGGCATGGATTTTGGAGGTGAAAAGGACTTTGGAGAGAAAATAAAGGTTAGCAACGAGTTAATAGTTTTTTTTCCCAAGATGGCACCGGAACAAGGCGACTTCTTACAAACTGTGCCCAGCATACCTTCTAATTCTATCTTTTACTCTCGTTCTATGCTTCTCAAACTTCATGCTAACTCTTTTAAATTCTCTAACAATGCTTTAATTCAATCATTAAGTTGATCTTTCTCTACATCCTAGCTATGACTGTAACCCTACATTCTGCACTCTCTCCTTCCCTTCTCTATGAATGGTATGCTTTGTCTGTATAGCGCGCAAGAAACAATACTTTTCACTGTATGCTAATGCATGTGACAATAATAAATCAAATCAAATCAAATAATAAATCAAATCAAATAGTTTGCAAGAACAAGGGTACTGAGACAAAGAAGGCAAGTTTAGGATTTATTTTCTATGGATTATAGTTTAATCCCAAAATCTCCACCAGAAACAGCGTCGAAAGCAGAATTCGTAATACTTTACAAAGTTGATAAATATTTTAAAAATAAATATTAGAATGTGTGGAGAAGGATTATGACTAAGGCCTTGTAAAACTGGAGTCAATGGGAATCGGGGGGGCGGGGGGGGGGGGTTGGGGGGGGTGGTGGGGGGGGGTGGTATGCTCTCTGCTGGTTGCAGTCAGACCCGGCACAAAGGAAGATGGTTGTGGTGATTGGAGGTCAATCATCTCAGCTGTAGGACATCACTGCAGGAGTTCCTCAGGCTAATGTCTGAGGCCCAACCATCTTCAGCTGCTTCAGCAATGGCAATCTGTCCATCATAAGGTTGGAAGTGGGCATGTTTACTGAAGATTGGACAATGTTCAGCACCATTCACGATTCCTCAGATACTGAGGCAGTCCATGTCCAAATGCAGCAAGACCGGGACAACTTTCGGGTTTGGGATAATAAGTGGCCAACAACATACACATCACACAAGTGTCAGGTGACGACTATCTCCAACAACAGGGAACCCAACCTTCACCCCTTGACATTCAATGGCATTACCACCTCTGAAACCACCCCCCTATCAACACCTTGGGCATTACCATTGACCAGAAATTGAACTGGACAAGCCGGATGAATACTATGGCTACTACAAGAGCAGGTCAGAGGCTGGGAATCCTGTGGCAAGTAACTTACCTCCTGATTTCCCAAAGCACTGCTGCCTCACAGCGCCAGGGACCCAGTTTCAATTCCAGCCTCGGGTTACTGTCTGTGTGGAGTTCTCCCCGTTTCTGCGTGGGTTTGGGTTCTGACATGACATGACATGAAAGGGTTTGGGTTCTGAAACAAAATGCAAATCAATCGAGTCTCCAGATGCCAACTTAGATGGGCTGACTGATTCTGAGGAGACCGCGTTGGAAATAGGAGATAGAAAGAACATTCACATTTGAGTGGATTTTGCGATGGAGTTAAATTTAATGTTAAATGCCCATAGCACATGAACGAAGAATCTCAGTCAGGCTGTCTGTGGTGCAAAGCGCATATGAAATATCTCATTTGTAAATGATGATAAAGAACAGGAAATCAACCCATATCATTGTTGCACACCTCCTGGCAGTTACTTGCACAGGGCCATTGGAAGAGAACTGAAACTGAGTTGATTTTTCTCTGTTAAAAGCTGATGCATCTAATGCAAGGCACAAGAAGAGGAAGAAAGCAGAACAAGAAAAATAAAAGAAATTATTTAATACATGCTAAAGCGAGCAAGGTCTCCTTCTCTCTAGCTAGTTAAGGATGGGTTGCATTCAAGAAAGGGGTTTTCTCTGAGCTTAAGTTTGCTAAAAGGAACATTCAAAAATCAAATAATAATGCAGCCAATCACAGAACTTTATTTACAAATAAATCTTTCTCCCTCCCAAGTGAAATCTATTCTTTTTGTCTCCTTTCTCTTTCTCTCTCTATTCCACCTAAAACAAACAAGATTTGTTTCCTCCATCAGTGCTACAGCTACTAACATGGTTAGTGACAGCAGTGTGGTGACAACTCTTCCTTTATCCATAGTGGATACCCAGGGGGCAATAGGGCGTGGATTAATCTAACAGAACTAGACAGGGTAGAGTGTCCAGAGCCACGGGTCATAGTCTAAGGATACAGGGTAAACCTTTTAGGACGGAGATGAGGAGAAATATTTTCACCCAGAGAGTGGTGGGCCCGTGGAATTTGCTACAAAAGAAAGCAGTTGAGACCAAAACATATGGGGCAGGATTTTCCTCCCTCTCCGTGGCAGGAGGCAGTGCGCTGGTGGCAAGATCTTATGGTCCCGTAGTTGTCAACAGGGCTTCCCACTGGACGCACTCCTCGCTGCCGGGAAACGTGTGGTGGGAGTGCACCGTCGGCAGGACTGTAAGATCTTGTCGGTGTGACTGGCAGCAAGGTTTCTGCATACATTTTTTCAAGAAGGAGTTCGATATAGCTCTTGAGGCGAAGGGGGTCTCAGGATATGTGAGGAAGGCAGAATCAGGCTATTGAGTTGGATGATCAGCCATGAACATAATGAATGGTGGAGCAGGCCCGAAGGGCCAAATGGCCTATTCATAGAATAGAATCATAGAATCCCTACAGTGCACAAGGAGGCCATTCGACCCATCGAGTCTGCACTGACAACAATCCCACCCAGGCCCTATCCCCATAATCCCACCTATTAACCCTGCTAAGCCCTCTAACCTACACATCCAGGGACACTAAGGGACAATTTAGCAAGGCCAATCAACAGAATCCACACATCTTTGGACTGTGGGAGGAAACCGGAGCGCCAGGAGGAAACCCACGCAGACATCGGCAGAACGTGCAGATGCTGCACAAATAGTGAGCAAATCGAACCCAGGTCCCTGGAGCTGTGAGGCAGCAGTGCTAACCACTGTGCCACCGTGCCAGCCTAAACAGACACTGCTGCTGTATTGTCATGAAACCTGGCGGCTCGCCGTTGGAGAATTGAACCCCAGTCTTCCACGTGACAGGCGGGGATACTAACCTCTACACTAACGAGGAGTATTCCTGCTCCTATTTTCTTCATGATTGAGAGACATCCCTAGCAGTCACCTGAAACCAATACAGGCCTGACTTAAATATGTTATGAAAGATTCTGTGCCTGAATTTCAACCTTATGCAATATCAGTGTCTGTGTCCAATGTCACTTCATTAATCCATGATGGCGGAAACAGTTGGCAAACACTTTTCACAATTTAAAAGGATCCACCCCCTGCCCATCGAACTCCCAGTCTCCGGTTAGTCACTTTAGGTCTCTAGGGTTCTTTTGAGCCGATCCTTTGGCTGTTGCTGGGATGCGTTTTTGTGTGTGAGATGCTTCTGTAATGTGCGCTTGTGGTGGTAACGAACTGTTTCACAGGATTTGCTTATTCTCAATTGCTGAACGTGGGAACATTACTGTGTTTATGCCAAAGAATCCCAATTCAGGAGGGTCAGCGAAGATAGCAGTAAAATAATAACACGCACAGGCTTCAAGAAAAGGCTGAAGAAGGCATTACTAAATGGGACTATTCAAAAACACCATACCTGGAGCTCAGAGAGGGACAGAGTGTGACAGGTGCGTTTCAACAGGTTGATAATTCTGTGCCAGCTGTTGGCAAAAGAATTGGAACCAATACAAGAGAGTCACTGCATTGCCAGGAATAGGGAGGGTTACAGTGGCTCTAAATATTAACGCTTCTGTCTTCCCATCTGCTTCAGGTGATGTTAGCAATGTCAGTCAGTTTTCGGTGGACATGGCTATCTTTGGTAGGTCAGTGATGAGGGTGATGAAAGTCCATTAGGTTCCCCATGGAGGCTGACAAGAAGGGAAAAAGGACACTAGAATTTGCCTGTGTTGCCAGTGCAGGGTTTCATACGCATCCCTGCATGTCCCCATCACTGTTCTCAACCACCAAGTCTTCAATCTACTTCAATTTTCAATTTGCTTCTGGCTACAGGCAGCTAGAGTCATAAAGAAATGGTAAAGTCACCCTAGTCCCAGATGACCGTGGGCTGTTCCCCCCTTTGATGGGGGGGGGGAGCTGACTGGTGCTGATTTAACCTGAGGGTCACCACACCTCAGATGAGGGGCAAGGTTGAGAAGGCGGGGCCTTAAGGGCCATGGCCTCAAAATAAGGTAGTCATGATGTGGAGATGCCGGTGTTGGACTGGGGTAAACACAGTAAGAAGTTTAACAACACCAGGTTAAAGTCCAACAGGTTTATTTGGTAGCAAAAGCCACACAAGCTTTCGGAGCTCCAAGCCCCAGGGGCTTGGAGCTCCGAAAGCTTGTGTGGCTTTTGCTACCAAATAAACCTGTTGGACTTTAACCTGGCGTTGTTAAACTTCTTACTCAAAATAAAGGGCAGCAGATTTAAGACTGAGTTGACGAGGAATTTCTTTACCCAAAGGGTTGTGAGTCTGTGGAATTCGCTGCCCAGTGAAGCAGTTGAGGCTATCTCACCGAATGTTTTAAACTCACTCCCGCTCACCTGATGAAGGAGCAGTGCTCCGAAAGCTCGTGATTCCAAATAAACTTGTTGGACATTAACCTAGTATTGTGAGGCGTTTTACTGTGCCCACCCCAGTCCAACGCTGGCATCCCCACTGAATGTTTTTAAGGCAAGGATAGATAAATTTTTGAACAGTAAAGGAATTAAGGGTTATGGTGAGCGGGCGGGTAAGTGGAGCTGAATCCACAATAAGATCAGCCATGATCTTATTGAATGGTGGAGCAAGCTCAAGGGGCCAGATGGCCTAGTCTTGCTCCTAGTTCTTATGTTCATGAATAACCTCAGCCCCTATGGGAATTGAACCCACGCTGTTGGCATCACTCTGCGTCACAAAGCAGCCATCCAGTCAACTGTGCTAAACAGAAGATCCCGCTGGTGGGAAAGGCCGGAAAATCCCATCCTCACTTGTCCTCTTCCATCTGCTGGACAATTGGTCCACCCATTTCCGGAATGTTCTAATTTTGTTTCTCTTTGAGGTGTTAATTTAATCCATCACGCAACAGAGAGCAAGAAATGAAATTAAAACAAAGCTTCCAGTGGTCAACTGAGAGAAGTTTTAATTTGCTTCAGTGAGCCTTGACTAGATTACTGAATTTAATCATTCCTTCTGAAATGTAAGTTACTATGAACTTGTGAGAAAAATGTTCTCTGAAATTGCAAGGTTGGTTATTCAGTATCCTATTAATCAACCCATTTCAGTCCAGTGTAGTATCTTTGTGCAATATAGTTTGAATGGAGTCAGCTTTTTCCTCAATATACATTATAAGCAATTTAAACTACTGATTCATTAATGCAAGCAAATCACATACTGTCTCCACCATAACAAAATGTAGCTATCATTAAGAAACATATCAGATCCAAGGTATTGATTCCCCAATAGATTCCCCAAAGAATCAGCTACAGCATGTCCAATGGTCTGGTTGCAATGTATTCAGCAAGTTTCTTTCACAATTCCATTTGGGGTGGCAAGGTGGCACAGTGGTTAGCACTGCTGCTTCACAGCGCCAGGGACCTGGGTTCAATTCCGTCCTCGGGTCACTGTCTGTGAGGAGTTCGCACATTCTCCCCGTGTCTGTGTGGGTTTCCTCCGGGTGCTCCGGTTTCCTCCCACACTCCAAAGATGTGCAGGTTAGGTTGATTAGCTAAATTGACCCTTAATGTCAGGGGGATTAGCTAGGGCAAATGCATGGGGTTACAGGGATAGGGCTTGGGTGGGATTGTTGTTGGTGCAGGCTCGATGGGCTGAATGGCCTCTTTCTGCTCTGTAGGGATTCTATGATTGATTCTATGAATGTAGTCAAATCAGTAAAAACCTGCCGCACAGAACATTTTTAAAATCATTGTGTAGTTAAAAAGTGCCGATTGAGAGTGGATGAAACTCAGCATGATCCGCTGCCTATCTGAAAAATATCGGATAAACCTCATCTTTTGTGCTCGGATCATACTGAAACTATTGCAGGACAATAGTAAGCTTTATGCTCTGGGTGCTAATTTAATCTCAACGACAATGAAAATAATAAATCACAATACCCCAAGTGCTTAAGGAAACTAATTACAACGCAAACACAGCTTCTCATAACACTTTCTCTTGCAAAATTTCTTCTCCCCTACAGTCCCATCCAAATCTTCATCTTAATTACCAGCTAGCTCAATGAAGATTTTTTTACATTCCTTCTTAACGTTTATTGTCTATCCTGAGAAGGTGGCGATGTGCCTTCTTTTCGAACCAGTGGGTAAATGTTAGGTACAACTGAATGGCTCGGCCAAACACTTCAGAGGGCAGTTAAGAATAACCCAACTTGGTGGCACGATGGCGCAGTGGTTAGCATTGCTGCCTCACAGCGCTAGCAAACCCGGGTTCGATTCCCAGCTTAGGTCACTGTCTGTGCGGAGTCTGCATGTTCTCCCTGTGTCTGCGTGGGTTTCCTCCGGGTGCTCCGGTTTCCTCCCACAGTCCAAAGATGTGCTGGTTAGGTGGATTGGCCAGGCTAAGTTCTCCCTCAGTGTACCCGAACAAGTGCTGGAGTGTGATGACTTCATTGCAGTGTTAATATAAGTCTACTTGTGACACTAAGAAATAAACTTTAACTTTTAATATTAAACATGTTGGTCTGGCTTTTTTAAGGATGGCAAGAGGACATTAGTGAGCCATTTGGGTTCTGTTGACAAACTGATAAGCTTCATGGCCACAACATTCCTACTCAACTACAGCCCATGAATATGAGTCTCGAGGGCACAAAGCGTGGCATGAGTGTTTTTCAAGATTAAATGTCATTTCACCTTACATTGGTTTCACTTTATTCATGTGTGAATCATTGTTACTTGCTGAGACTACCTTAGTAAGAGGTTTAACAACACCAGGTTAAAGTCCAACAGGTTTATTTGGTAGCAAATGCCATTAGATTTCGGGAGCGCTGCTCCTTCGTCAGATGGAGTGGAAATCTGCTCTCAAAACCACTCCATGGATTTCCACTCCATCTGACGAAGGAGCAGCGCTCTGAAAGCTAATGGCATTTGTTACCAAATAAACCTGTTGGACTTTAACCTGGTGTTGTTAAAACTCTTACTGTGTTTACCCCAGTCCAACGCCGGCATCTCCACATCGAGACTACCTTAGCCAGAGAGATGCGGGGGAAGTGGTACTCCAGTTTGCAGCGCGAAATCCGTGCCTACTTTTTTTTCCTGCTCACCCCCCCCCCCCGTAAGGGGCTATAAAATTCAGCCTCCACTCTTCTCCTTTTAAACCTACCATTCTAACATCTCCTTATATGACTCTGTGTCAGATTTCATTTGTGTGAAGTGACTTGGGACATTTTGCTATGTTAAAGGTGCTATACAAATGCAAGCTGTTGTTGAAGAAAGGCATCATATATTGAAAAGGGTTGCATGATTCCTTTCAGAGCCAGTCACATGATTTGATGATGATGTCATTAAGGTGTTGCCACAAGCTGCTGTTTTACTTTTGTACAGGCGGGACTTCCTGGAATAAATCTGTTGCTGTTAGTTTGAATGTACGTATTTAAGCCACGTCTTTACTTTTTGTTAAAACTCACAACTCCGAACATACTTAGGACAGTACAAAACGGACACAGAAACTAGGATTAGGACTACTGCTGGTATGAAGGTTGAACATGAACACAAGCCGGTTATGTTGGATTGCCTGTTCCCTTGCTGCAATTTCTACATACTTGAATAACTGTTATTAACTCCTTGGTTGGATATTTCGGTTGTGAGCACCAAGAAATCAGTCATGAGATTTCCTTCTTTTCCTCACCGTCCTACTCAGTCAATTGCGAAATGAGACCTGGTATCTTATTTGCTATTGATAGCCACACATCTCAATTGAAAGTATTTGATTTGATTTATCATTGTCACATGTATTGGTATACAGTGAAAAATATTGTTTCTTGCATACTGTACAGACAAAGCATACTGTTCATAGAGAAGGAAACGAAAGAGTGCAGAATGTAGTGTTACAGTCATAGCTAGGGTGTAGAGAAAGATCAACTCAATGCGAGGTAGGTCCATTCAAAAGTCTGACGGCATAGGGAAGAAGCTGTTCTTGAGTCGGTTGGTACGTGACCTCAGACTTTTGTATCATTTTCCTGATGGAAGAAGGTGGAAGAGAGAATGTCCGGGGTGTGTGGGGTCCTTCATTACGCTGGCTGCTTTGCCGAGGCAGCAGGAAGTGTAGACAGAGTCAATGGATGGGAGGCTGGTTTGAGTGATGGATTGGGCGACATCCACGACCTTTTGTAGTTTCTTATGGTCTTGGGCAGAGCAGGAGCCATACCAAGCTGTGATACATTCAGAAAGAATGCTTTCTATGGTGCGTCTGTAAAAGTTGGTGAGAGTCGTAGCTGGCATGCCAAATTTCCTTAGTCTTCTGAGAAAGTAGAGGCATTGATGGGCTTTCTTAACTATAGTGTCGGCATGGGGGAACAATTTCCAATCATCTGCTTTGTCTTCATAGAATCATGGAGTGCAGAAAGAGGCCATTCAGCCCCTCGAGTCTGCATCGACCACAATCCCACCCAGCCCCTATCCTCGTAATCCCTATGCATTTACCCTAACTAGTCCCCCTGACACTAAGGAGCAATTTAGCATGGCCAATCCACCTAACCTGCACATCTTCGGACTGCGGGAGGAAACCGGAGCACCCGGAGACTCAGGGAGAATGTGCAGACTCCACACAGACAGTGACCCAAGCCGGGAATCGAACCCGAGTCCCTGGCGCTATGAGGCTGCAGTGCTAACCACTGTGCTGCCCCATGTGGAATTTCAGTGAAAACTCAGGTCATCGGGCCTTCTAATGGCAGTAAATCTTGATTGCAGTTTTGCTGACGATATCTATTTGTGACTAAGCTGCAATAATTTATTTTAACACATAATCATGCCTTGGGTACGTGTGTATACATTTTATAATTAAACTCACAGAGTAACCAATTTAGACAAAATGGGCCGGCGTGTGGCTTGCAGGGTATCCATCACTGCAGTGTTTCCCAATATATCTTCAGGTGATTCTTCAGCTCACAGTTCCTGTGACTGATGCTGCAGCACTTCAAGCCAGCATAGAACTTCAGCAAAAATGCATTTCCAGCAACATTCTGTGTCATTTTTCATTCAATTTGATCTTTTTTTTCATGAATCATGCAACATAGGCTGCTTCTGGTCGATATTTTCTTGTCGCCTGCACCATCAGAAGTACTTAAATAATTTAGCATCAGAACGCCAAAAGACATGTCACTCCTGTAGATTGGCTTGTACTGTCTCTCAGTTTCACTGAAAAATGACTGTGGTTGAGTGCTGGTATGACATCTTGGGTCAAAATCGCCGGTAATTGGTACGCAGTACCCTTCGATTCCTTATTGTGTTAGCATGTTTGTCAATGGTTCGTACAATCATTTTACATCGAGTGGGTGGCATGGTGGCACAGTGGTTAGCACTGCTGCCTTACAGTGCCAGGGACCTGGGTTCAATTGCCGGCTTGGGTCACTTTCCGTGTGGAGTTTGCATGTTGCCCCCGTGTCTGCGTGGGTTTCCTCCGGGTGCTCCGGTTTCCTCCCACAGTCTGAAAGACGTGCTGGTTAGGTGCATTGGCCATGCTAAATTCTCCCTCAGTGTACCCGAGAGTGTGGCGACTGGGGGATTTTCACAGTAGCTTCATTGCAGTGTTAATGTAAGTCTACTTGCGACACCAATTAATGAATTGACATGTCTCGATGTTATGTTACACCATATATCATCTTGAACTCGCCATGCTGTTTGACGCTCTGCAAAGATTGATTTTTCTTATTCATTTGTGGGACATGGGTGTCGCTGGCTGGGCCAACATTTATTGCCCATCCCTAGTTGCCCTTGGAGGGCAGTCGAGAGCCAATCACATTGCTGTGGCTCTGCAGTCACATGTAAGCCAGACCAGGTAAGGACGGCAGGTTTCCTTCCCTAAAGGATATTAGTGAATCAAATCAATTACGTCAATCAACAATGGTTTCATGATCATCAGTAGATTCTTAATTCCAGATATTTTTTATTAAATTCAAATTCCACCTTCTGCCGTGGTGGGATTTGAACCCAGATCCCCAGAACATTAGGTGAGTTTCTGGATTAATAGCCTAGCAATACACCACTAGGCTTTCGCCTCCCTAAATGGTGGCCAGAATTCTCTTACCTCATCCGCGGCTGGGAGTATCTGGACCCACTGCTCTGAGTGGAGATTTGGCTGAGCGCCAAGTTGTCCGTTCTCGCTGGCAGCGATAGAGGGATGTGCGAGACTGAAGAATTTCTGGCCTGTCTTTCAATGCTACACAGAGCCTGGCTTTAAAAAAATAAATAAATTGCAATTAGTTATAAAGGGATTAATTCAGTCAACAATAAAAGGGAAAGTCTTGCTATTCATATTTAATAGGCTTCCAAGAAACACTCTTTCTTCAAGAGCTGTGGGGGTTGTTATCATAATGTTGATGCGGAAATGCTGAATAAATCATAGAATCCCTACAGTGCAGAAGAAGGCCATTCGGCCCATCGAGTCTGCACCAACAAGTTCACTCAGGCCCTATCCCCATAACCCCACATATTTACCCCACCAATCCCTCTAACCTATGCATCCCGGGACACTAAGGGGCAATTTAGCACGGCCAATCAACCTCACCCGCACATCTTTGGACTGTGGGAGGAAACCAGAGCACCGAGAGGAAACCCACACAGAGAAGGTGCAAACTCCACACAGACAATGACCTAAACTGGGCATCGAATCCGGGTCCCTGGAGATGTGAGGCAGTGGTGCTAACCACTGTGTCACCATGCCGCCCAATACAGATGGTGAAGTGGTTACATAAGGGATTTTTTAAAAATTCATTCGTGGGACATGGGCATCACTGGCTGGCCAGCATTTATTGCCCATCCCTACATCGCCCAAGGGCAGTTGAGAGTCAACCACATTGCTGTGGGTCTGGAGTCACATGTAGGCCAGGCCAGGTAAGGGCAGCAGATTGCCTTTCCTAAAGGACATTAGTGAACCAGATGGGTTTTTCTGACAATTGACAATGGTTGCCAGTAGATTCCTAATTGCAGATTTAAAAAAATTGAATTCAAATTTCACCTTGGGCGGCACGGTAGCACAGTGGTTAGCACTGCTGCTTCACAGCTCCAGGGACCTGGGTTCGATTCCCAGCTTGGGTCACTGTCTGTGTGGAGTTTGCACATTCTCCTCGTGTCTGCGTGGGTTTCCTCAGGGTGCTCCGGTTTCCTCCCACAGTCCAAAGATGTGCGGGTTAGGTTGATTGGCCATGCTAAAAAATTGCCCCTTAGTGTCCTGGGATGAGTAGATTCGAGGGATTAGCGGGTAAAATATATGGGGGTAGGGCCTGGGTGGGACTGTGGTCGGTACAGACTCGATGGGCCGAATGGCCTCTTTCTGTACTGTAGGGTTTCTATGTTTCTTCTATGTTTCTACCATCTGACATAGTGGGATTGGAACCAGGATCTCCCAGAACATTAGCCTAGCTTCTGGATTAATAGTCGAGCAATAATACCACTAGACCATCACCTCCCCCATGTGAGAGACATGAATCTGATCTTGTGATAATTTTGCTTACTAAGTTGAAACATCGAAAAACTACAGCACAAAACAGGCCCTTCGGCCCCACAAGTTGTGCCGAACATATCCCTACCTTTTAGGCCTACCTATAACCCTCCATCCTATTAAGTCCCATGTACTCATCCAGGAGTCTCTTAAAAGACCCCGATTGAGTTTGCCTCCATCACCACTGACGGCAGCCGATTCCACTCGCCCACCACCCTCTGTGTGAAAAATATCCCCCTAACATTTCCCCTGTACCTACCCCCCAGCACCTTAAACCTGTGTCCTCTCGTAGCAGCCATTTCCACCCTGGGAAAAAGCCTTTGAGAGTCCACCCGATCTATGCCTCTCAACATCTTATATACCTCTATCAGGTCTCCTCTCATCCTACGTCACTCCAAGGAGAAAAGACCGAGCTTCCTCAGCCTATCCTCATAAGGCATGCCACTCAATCCAGGCAACATCCTTGTAAATCTCCTCTGCACCCTTTCAATCTTTTCCACATCCTTCCTGTAATGAGGCGACCAGAACTGAGCACAGTACTCCAAATGGGGTTTGACGAGGGTCTTATATAGCTGCATCATTATCCCCGGACTCCTAAACTCAATCCTTCGATTGAAGTTTTGACCATTATGAGAGAGACATTGTGATCCCAGTTTTAAACCTTGTGAACAGGAACTCAGGCGATGCGGGAGAAAACAGGAGCAAAGTATTTTAATAGGGACATTTCTGGACTTAGTTTCAAGGAATGGAACTACGCAGGTGGAGGTGCATCAGAGGCAGAGCATTGAATTTGCTGACCAAGATCCATTTAGAGTTAGTGTAGGACAAAGATAGACCAGGAGTAGAAATTCTCAATTGAGGAAAGGCCAATTTACCAAGCTGAGATATGGGGCGGGATTTTATGGCCACGCTCATCCCAAAACCATAAAATCCCGCCCGAGGTCAAGGACCTTCCCATTGTCTGCCCCTCGTCCCCTCCGATTCCTGTGGCGGGCAGAGTGGTAAAATTCCAGCCATATCACAGGTATTACAGAATCCTGCAGTGCAGAAGGAGGTCATTTGGCCCATCGAGTCTGCACCGACAACAATCCCACCCAGGCCCTATCCCCATAACCCTACATATGTACCCCGCTAATCCCTCTAACCTCCACCCTCCAGGGACACTATGGGCAATTTAGCATGGCCAATCAACCTAACCCACACATCTTTGGCCATGATTACCAAAAGTGACTGAAAATGCCTAATTGAATGTACATGAGTGTCAGAGCAGAGAGAGGCATTGAAGGATAAAATAATGAGGTATCAGAACAAAAATATTCCCCCCGAGGAATAGGGTGGGCCTCTTATATCTAGAACCTGACAGATGTCAAGGAGCATATAGGCTAGGATAAGGCTAAAACAGGAAGTTTTAATTTGCAGAAATTAATTTGCAGAAAACCTTTTTGATTTAATTTGATTTGATTTATTGTTGTCACATGTATTAGTATACAGTGAAAAGTATTGTTTCTTGCACGCCATTATGTACATAGGAAAGGAAAGGAGAGAGTGTAGAATGTAGTGTTACAGCCGTAACTAGGATGTAAAGAAAGATCAACTTAGTGCAAGGTAGGTCTATTCAAAAGTCTGGTGGCAGCAGGGAAGAAGCTGTTCTTGAGTTGGTTGGTACGTGACCTCAGACTTTTGTATCTTTTTGCCAAAGGGAGAAGCTGGGAGAGAGAATGTCCGGGGTGCGTGGGGTCCTTAATTATGCTGGCTTCTTTTCTGAGGCAGCAGGAAGTGTAGTCAGAGTCAATGTGTGGGAGGCTGATTTGTGTGATGGACTGGGCTTCGTTCACGACACTTTGTCGTTTCCTGTGGCCTTGGGCAGAGCAGGAGCCCATACCAAGCTGTGATACAACCTGAAAGAATGCTTTCTATGGTGCATCTGTAAAAGTTGGTGAGAGTTGTAGTGGACATGCCAAATTTCCTTAGTCTTCTGAGAAAGTAGAGGCTTTGGTGGGCTTTCTTAACTATAGTGTCCACATGGAGGGACCAGGACAGGTTGTTGGTGATCTGGAAACCTAAAAACTTGAAGCTCTCGACCATTTCTACTTTGTCCCCATTGATGTAGACAGGGGCATGTTCTCCACTAGGCTTCCTGAAGTCGATGACTATTTCCTTCGTTTTGTTGACATTGAGGAGTATAACAAGTTCAGGGGTGAAATTAAATAGGAAATTTCAATAAAAACAAAGGAATGACTTGAAAAAATATTAGTAAGTAAAATCAAGGATGTTCTGTCAACATATAGGCTTAAATCTCCCGTCCAGCCCACCATTTTCCACTAGCTAACTACTCCTCTCCGGAGTCCTTGCTTGCTTTCCTTCCCCCCCACTCTTCCTCGTGGCCTACCCACTCATTCCACCATCTTGGCCCTGTGCTCCTTCAGGGGCTGGCGCCTGTGCAGAAAGGCGAGAGAGCGTGACGAAGGAACAACCAATCACCTTCACAGCACTCACTGCTATCCAATCAGAGACTGATTTGGGCGGCACGGTGGCACAGTGGTTAGCATTGCTGCCTCACAGCGCCAGGGACACGGGTTCAATTCCGGCTTAGGGTCACTGTCAGTGTGGAGTTTGCAAGTTCTCCCCATGTCTGCATGGGTTTCCTCCGGGTGCTCCTGTTTCCTCCCACAGTCCAGCCGTGCTAAATTGTCCATTAGTGTCAGGGGGACTAGCAAAGTAAATACGTGGGATTATGGGAATAGGGCTTGGGTGGGATTGTTGTTGGTGCGGACTCAATGGGCCGAATGGCCTCATTCTGCACTGTAGGATTCTACGATTCTCTCCGAAACTTGCTGCTGGTAGACTCATCAGCGAAAGGCAGGAGAGAATCACTCTCTTATTGCACAAGCAGATCTTTGCAGATCTTTCATTCGATTTACTCGTAATCTGAAGAGTGAGTCTGCAGGTCAGACACAGAGTTTCATGGGCTGGACAAATCTGATCTTTGGATTTCTGAAGAGTCTATGACAGGTCGATAGGGTGTTTAAGAAGGCAGAATGGATCCTTTCCTTTATAAGATCAGGGGCGGTATGTCAGAACCATATCAAACATCAATTTAGAGTAAAGTTTAAAGTTATTTATTAGTGTCACAAGTAATCTTACATTAACATTGCAATGAAGTTACTGTGAAAATCCCTTGGTCGCCACACTCCAGTGCCTGTTTGGGTACACTGGGGGAGAATTTAGCATGGCCAATGCACCTAACCAGCACGTCTTTGGACTGTGGGAGGAAACCGGAGCACCCAGAGGAAAGCTACACAGACACTGGGAGAATGTGCAGACTCCGTGAGTCTCTGACTCACCTGATGAAAGAGCAGTGCTTTGAAAGCTCGTGATACCAAATAAACCTGTTGGACTTTAACCTGGTGTTGTGAGACTTCTTACTGTGCAAACTCCGCACAGGCAGTGACCCAAGTCAGGAATCAAGTCTGGGTCCCTGGCGCTGTGAGGCAGCAGTGCTAACCACTGTGCCACTGTGCCGCCCCTTGTGTGTGTTGTATGCATTTCTGATCACTGTTACAGGAAGGATGTGATCACACATGAGTGGGTACAGTAAGATTCATGAGGGTGTTGCCCAGAATTGAGAACGTTAGCTCTGAAGAAGGCACTGTTAATGAAGGGTTCAGCTGTAGATTTTGTGGATATGTTAAAGTTAAAGTTAAAGTTTATTTATTTATTACTCACAAGTAAGGCTTACACTGCAATGAGGTTACTGTGAAATTCCCCTAGTCGCCACACTCTGCACCTATTCGGGTCAATGCACCTAACCAGCACGACTTTCAGACTGTGGGAGTTCTGCATAAGAATTTCCTTTGATCTAATTATTCTGTTGATGTTCCTCTCTGGTTTAATGTGAGAATTCAAATTATCCCTTAGGCCCTGCAGCATCTTTGCAATTTCATTATAAATCTTTTAATGCAATAACAGCCATTTCACTCCTGAATATTGATTATGCCCTTAACCGCGACTTGATTATGATGAGATAAATAAATAGCAATAGGTCGCATTCATCTTTCTGCGATTGTAATGAGAGATCACAAATTTAAAGATACTTACATAATCAAATAAATGGGGTGGTTAGGAAAAGGAATCTTTAAGCATCAGCTCATTTAAAGCCATTCCAGTTATCTTTATCTGAGCAAGGGGACTTGGGGAAGTGTCTTAAAGCAACTGACAGCTTGTTACCCCTGAAGGGATACCTCACAACCGCTCTACCATTGAAGAGTTACCCCCACTATCGTTAACAAGCTTTATTTTATAATATCTGAGTAGGAGTCTCCTTCTCCCTCCCCGCCAACCTGGCGAAGGTGGCTTGCCATTGGCTGGCCAGCGAGATCTTCCAGTCCTGCCCATGTCTATGGAATTTTGCGTGACTCGCCCGTCTCGCTGCCGGGGAACCCAGCGCTGGGCGCTCGCCTTTGGTGGGACTCAAAGATGCCGTTGGTGGGGTGGGCGGGAAAATCCGGCCAATTCAGACTAGGATGAAGCATAGAAACATAGAATCATAGAATCCCTACAGTGCCAAAAGAGGCCATTCAGCCCATCAAGTCTGCACCGACCACAACCTCACCTAGGCCCCAACCCCACAACACCATGCATTTACCCTGGCTAATCCCCCTGACGCTAAGGGGGACTTCCGTGAGTCCCTCTCACCCCAGAGATTTGCCGGGTTATGTTTCCTGGAATGGATTCATTCATTTAAACTTTTGGAAGCAGACATTTGGAACATGGAATAATAATAACTTAGCCGGTCATGTGGTTTCATATTTCATAATTTATTGGAAAAATGCAAGATTCCAAGTGATCGCCATAAATCCACTCAAACACATCAATAATATGTGGAATCCTTTTTCCTTCAAAGCCTTTCTGCGGTGCTTTTCAATGAAAGCTATTTTAAGAGCAAAAAGTGTTATATAAACATTGTTGAAATATTTATTGCCCGGCTGGTGCTTCAGGATAAAAAATTTATGTAAAATGAAAAATCCTTCATTTGGGATTCATTAAATATACAAAGCATCAAACTGGTGATGACTTGATTCATGTAAAGTTTTACGTATCTGCCTGAGGATGATGTAAGGAACATTTTGTGAAGGTAAATGTCAGGATAGTTGCCGATGTTGTGGCAATTACGGAGACTTGGATGAAAGAAGGGTAGGACCGGCAGCTTAGCATTCCAGGGTTTAGATGCTTCAGGCGAGGTAAACGGGGTGACAAAAGAGGTGGGGGTTTTGCTTTACTGATTAGGGAGAATGTCACAGCTAAACAGAGGGAGGACACCATGGTGGGATCATGCAGTGAGGCCATATGGGTAAACCTCAGAATGAATATGTGGCTTGAAGAATAGAAACATTGAAACATAGAAGATAGGAGCAAAAGGAGGCCATTTGTGCCTTCGAGCCTGCTCCGCCATTTATTACGATCATGGCTGATCATCCAACTCAATAGCCTAATCCTGTTTTCTCCCCATAACCTTTGATCCCGTTCATCCCAAGTGCTATATCCAGCCGCCTCTTGGATACATTCAATGTTTTGGCATCAACTACTTCCTGTGGTAATGAATTCCACAGGCTCGCCACTCTTTGGGTGAAGAAATGTCTCCTCATCTCCATCCTAAATGGTCTACCCTGAATCCTCAGACTGTGACCCCTGGTTCATGACACACGACAGCGCAGAGTCGCTGAGCAGAAACTGATAGCCAAGTTCCGCACACATGAGGACGGCCTAAACCGGGATCTTGGGTTTATGTCGCACTATCAGTAATCCCCACAGCTTGCCTCCTGGACTTGCAGAATCTCACTGGCTGTCCTGTCTGGAGACAATACACATCTCTTTAACCTGTGCTTAATGCTCCCTCCACTCACATTGTCTGTATCTTTAAGACCTGGTTGGCTGTAGAGATTCACATTCTAATCAGTATTCTGTAACTTGATTTTGTGTCTCTGTATGCCCTGTTTGAGAGCAGATAGCCACTCCATCTGACGAAGGAGCAGCGCTCCGAAAGCTAATGGCATTTGCTACCAAATAAACCTGTTGGACTTTAACCTGGTGTTGTTAAAACTCTTACTGTGTTTAGCCCAGTCCAACCCCGGCATCTCCACATCTGGACTCCCCCATCATCGGGAACATCCTTCCTGCATCTACTCTGTCGAGTCCTGTTAGAATTTTATAAAACTCTATGAGATCCCCCCTCATTTGTCTGAAAACAATCCTAATCTCGTCAATCTCTCCTCATACGTCAGTCCCGCCATCCCTGGATGGTGCAAGAGGGAGGGATTCAAATTCCTGGGACATTGGAACTGGTTCTGGGGGAGGTGGGACCAGTACAACTCGGACGGTCTGCATCTGGGAACCTATGTCCTAGGGGAAGTGTTTGCTAGTGCTGTGGGGGAGGGTATAAACTAATGTGGCGGGGGGATGGGAACCGATGCAGAAAGTCAGAGGGAAGTAAAGTGGGGACAGAAACAAAAGGCGGTAAGGGGAAAAGTGGAAGGCAGAGAAACCAGAGACAAAAATCAAAAAGGGCCACAGTAGGGGGCACAGGTTTAAGGTGCGAGAGGCAAGCTTTAAAGGAGATGTACGAGGCAGATTTTTTACACAGAGAGTAGTGGGTGCCTGGAACTCATTGCAGGGGGAGGTAGTGGAAGCGGATACGGTAGTGACTTTTAAGGGGCATCTTGACAAATACACGAATAGGATGGGAATAGAGGGAATATGGTCCCCGGAAAGGCTTTAATTAAGTCAGGCAGCATGGTCGGTACAGGCTTGGAGGGCCGAAGGGCCTGTTCCTGTGCTGTAATTTTCTTTGTTCTTAGTACAGAGTACAGAGACCGTGGGCAGGGGGTGAGGTGTTGGGTGTGATGGAGGATTGGACCAGGGTGTCCCGGAGAGAATGGTCCTTGTGGAATGCTGACAGGGGGGGTGAGGGGAAGATGTATTGAGTGGTGGCATTGTGCTGGAGTTGGCGCAGGTGACAGAGGATGATCCTTTGAATGCAGAGGCTGGTGGGGTGAAAAGTGAGGACAAGGGGGACCCTATCCTGGTTCTGGGAGGACGGGGAGGGGGTGAGAGCAGTGGCCCGGGGGATGGATTGGATGTGGTTGAGAGCCCCCTCAACCACAGTGGGTGGAAAACCACGATTGAGGAAGAAGGAAGACGTATCAACCGCGCTTGTTTGAAAAGTGTCATCATCTGAACAGATGTGGCGGAGGAACTGAGGGAATGGGATGGAGTCCTTACAGGATGTGGGGTGTGAAGAGCTGTAGTCAAAGTAGTTGTGGGAGTCGATGGGCTTGTAATGGATACTGGTGGACAGTTTATCACCAGGAATGGAGATTGGGACATCAAGGAAGGATAGAGAAGTGTTGGAGACGGACCATGTGAAGCTGATAGAGGGGTGGAAATTGGAAGCAAAACTGATAAATCTTTCCATGTCCAGATGGGAGCATTAAGTGGCACTGAAATAGTCGTCAATGTACCATTAAAGGAGTTGTGGCAGGGGGCCAGAGTAGGACTGGAACAGGGAATGCTCCACATAACCGATAAAGAGACAGGGATAACTGGGACACTTCCAACACCTTCTCAGCCTCCTGCACACTCATTTACATTCCCTTTGTCTAATTCCACCATCCCTCCCTCCCCTCATAGTATAAATCTCCGCTGAATCTCTTTCCTCTGAGCACTGGTGAAGGGTCATCCAGACTCGAAACATTGGCTCTATTCTCTCTCCACAGATACTGTCAGACCCGCCGAGATTTTCCAGCA
Organism: Mustelus asterias; assembly: GCF_964213995.1. Classification (NCBI taxonomy): domain Eukaryota; kingdom Metazoa; phylum Chordata; class Chondrichthyes; order Carcharhiniformes; family Triakidae; genus Mustelus; species Mustelus asterias. The sequence continues at coordinate 92,835,314 of NC_135815.1, read as the reverse complement.
TTTTTCTGGTGTTGTTGAACAAACTCGGATTGTTTTCAATGGAGCGTCGGAGGATGAGGGGGGACCTGATAGAGATTTACAAGATTATGACAGGGTTGGATAGAGTGGATAGTCAGAGTCTTTTTCCCAGAGTCAAAGGGTCAATTACTCGGGGGCATAGGTTGAAAGTGAGAGGGGGTAAGTTTAAAAGAGATGTAAAGGGCAAGTTTTTCACACAGAGGGTGGTGAATGCCTGGAACGCCCTGCCGGAGGAGGTAGTGGAAGCAGATTCTATAGAACGTTTAAGAGGCATTTGGATTGATACATGAATAAGTCAGGAACAGAGGGATTTGGACCATGTACAGACAAAAAAATAATAGATTAGAGAGACATCTGTGTCGGCACAGACTTGGTGGGCCGAAGGGCCTGTTGCTGTGATGTACTGTTCTTTGTTCTTTGTAAAACAGTTGGAAAATACATTAAAATTAAATTGCAGTAAAGTTTCAACATGAAAACACTTGCCTTGATACTGTTAAAAATCTAGCACTGGGACGAGATTTTCCAGTCGCATTCTCCCCAAGGTCGGAAAATCCCACCCAAGGTCAACGGACCTTTGCATGGTCTGTGTCCTGCTTGCTATGATTCCCATGGCGGATGGGACAGGAACATTTTTATTGAATTCAAATTCCACCAGCTGCCATGGCAGGATTCGAACCTGGGTCCCCAGAACATTAGCTGAGTTTCTGGATTAATAGTCCAGTGATAATACCACTAGGCCATCACCTCCTACTTTTCTTCCATTGTTCTTCACCTTTATCCACCCTTGTTCCTGCCCTCCACCTCACTCTTGCACAGCTCTCCTTCCTCATTACCCCCCTGTCTTTGTCAGGCTATTCCAACCTGCCACGTGTCTGCCACTCTTTACCAATCGGGCTTGCGGCCGACCTAATTTTATGGTCCTATGCAAGATTGGAAGGCCTGATGGGATACTGGTGGCCAGCTGTTTTAATGAGTACTCATGAATGCAAAAAGCGTCCAGAGTACCAGGTAGACCAACTTGTTATTAGTCTGCCATTGCGAGAACTGCAACGTGATCTTACAGCAGCAGGTTTCTGACTTTTTGGCTCCTGCTTGATTTTCCACTCCTGCATACCAACAGACCTGCCACAGGCAGGACGGCAGAGTTGCATCCTTGAATCCTTGGGTGGTACGGTGGCACAGTGGTTAGCACTGCTGGCTCACAGCGCCAGGGACCTGGGTTCGATTCCTGGCTTGGGTCGCTGTCTGTGTGGAGTTTGCACATTCTCCCTGTGTCTGCGTGGGTTTTCTCTGGTTGCTCCGATTTCCTCCCATAGTCCAAAGATGTGCGGGTTAGGTACATTGGCTATGCTAAATTGTCCCTTAATGTCCCAGGATGCATAGATTAGCGGGATAAATATGTGGGGTTACTGGAATTGGGTCCAGGTGGGATTGGTGTCGGTGCAGACTCGATGGGCCGAATGGCCTCCTTCTGTACCGTAGAACTTCTAAGGCCAAAAATTATTTTGAAAAAGGTATCTACAACTTCCAAACTTATAGATATTTTTTTCTTTTACGATTGGCACTTGCTGGTTATCAACATGCTAATATTCTAATCCTACCAAGACATTCCTAGTGAGAAATGTGTGTGTTATAAAGGGAATTGTACAGATAAATTAATGTCAAGCAGATCAGTTCCCCTGTGACTCAGTCAGTGCCTAATCTCATTTGATTGGTTGTCTCCAGAATACTGAAAAATGAAAATTGAAATAAAATATATATTAAAAAACCAAAATTTATTCCGCATTCATGTTTTGCTGCATGGAATCTAATTTTAAAACATCCAACAGAACAAGATAGTATCTCGCATGATTTTTAGAAAATGCTCATTTACAAGGGTGTACAATGGAGCTGCAGCAGGGCTAATTTAATATTTGTCTGCTTCTGGAACATAGAATTCCTCCAGTCCAGAAGGAAGCCATTCAGCCCATCGGGTCTGCACTGACTCTCCGACAGAGCATCTTAGCCAGGCCCTATCCCCGAAACCCCACGTAATTAATCCCCCTGACCAACACATCTTGGGAGACATAGGGGGCAATTTAGCATGGCCAATCCAACCCTACCTGCACATCCTTGGACTGTGGGAGGAAACCAGGACACCCGGAGGAAACCCACGCAGACATGGGGAGAACTTGCAAACTCCACACAGTCACCCAAGGCCGGAATTGAACCCAGGCTCCTGGTGCTGTGAGGCAACAGTGCTAACCACTGTGCTACCGTTCTGGGATGAACTGGGATAGGTAAGATATGTCAGGAATATTACTGCTTCTGTGTGAAACTGTTCATTTTCTCTTTAAAGTGTCATAATATTACCCATAGAATGCGATGAACACAATGCAACTATTTCTGAATGTAAACCCATCAAGATGGTGTTCATTTCATTCTGTGCACATTACAAGGAAGCAATTAATCCGCTGATCGATTGACAGCATAATGGCTATAGTGCAGCAAGTTCCTAAGGCTTAATTCAAAACAAGCCCAATTAGATTCATCAGTGAACTTTTGCCAAAGGTATACTTTTTCATATCACGACATGGGCTACGTGAAAAGAATTATTTTACTGAACACAGCATGCCGCATGCCGGACAGCACAGTGGCACAGAGGTTAACACTGCTGCCACACAGCGCCAGGGTCCCGGGTACGATTCCTGGCTCGGGTCACTGTCTGCGCGGAATCTGCACGTTCTCCCCGTGTCTGCATGGGTTTCCCCCGGGTGCTCCGGTTTCCTTCCACAGTCCGAAAGATGTGCTGGTTAGGTGCATAGGCCATGTTAAATTCTCCCTCAGTGTACCCAAACAAGCGTCAGAGTGTGGCAACTATGGGATTTTCACAGTAACTTGATTGCAGTGTTAATGTAAGAACCATAGAACCCCTACAGTGCAGAAAGAGGCCATTCGGCCCATTGAGTCTGCACCGACAACAATCCCACCCAGGCCCTATCCCCATATCCCTACATATTTACCTGCTAATCCCTCTAACCCTAATATTTACCCACTAATCCCTCTAATCTACGCATCCCAGGACACTAAGGGGCAATTTAGCTTGGCCAATCAACCTAACCCGCACATCTTTGGACTGTGGGAGGAAACCGGAGCACCCGGAGGAAACTTACTCAGACACAAGGAGAACATGCAAACTCCATATAGATAGTGACCCAAGCCGGGAATCGAACCCAGGTCCCTGGAGCTGTGAAGCAGCAGTGATAACCACTGTGCCACCGTGCCACCCCATTTGTGCTCATCTGTGACTAATAAATAAACTTTACATTTACAGTTCCGATGCCAGTGTTGTGCCTGTTGCAGTTAGGTCAACAATCAATTATTACTACAGAAGGTTAAATTCCTTTGGGATGCTTTACATTTTTTCATAAGCGTCATGAATAGATTGAAATGAATTGTCAGATCATAGCACCTCGGGTACAACTTACCAGATGAGGTTGTTCCCAAAGATCTACCCACTTTGTCTGTGGATGAGTTATCATCACCTGTGGACATCACTTTGAATGGCTAAGAGTCACACCAGCTAGTTTCAATGGCCCCTTTACGTATATAATTCACTCAGAGTGATAACCCTTTTTCCACCTGGTTGAAACATTGACCATAAAATGCCAAACACAGTGAAAGATTTTTGCAGCCAAACCATTTTCCCTTCTGTTCACAAACAAGTAAATGACTAACTACCTGCTTGCTATGAGAGTTTGCTATCCCTGAACCCCTACACAGCAATGCATTGCTCGCCTGTGACATTACTGTGATGAAAATGACATGCAGGCTCTTCCGTTACTTCCATTTTCCACCTCCAACAATAAAGAGCATGCCAAGTGTGCCCACGATTGAAGTAGGAATTGATAAGTGTCATAATGTTAAAGATCTGAGAAATAAAGTTACCTGCTGACTGCGCCAGTGATCATGTGTGGCAGTGTGACTGACTGACTCTGGTCAGAGTCATACCATAGCTGGAATTTTATTAACGGATCTTGAATGCAGGCCCGCATCAGAGTGGATGGATTGTGGTGTCCATTTTACTGGCAGCAGTCAATTAAGAAGCAGCCTCAAAAGGTGGGTAAGAAATCTTTTGCTGTGCCAAGGTCAGTCAGGCAGGCCCTACTGGTTGGAGGGCTGAACCCTCCAGCAGTGCCATCAGAAATCTGGGAACGGCCATTGCTGGTGGGGACCCCTCTATGGGACATGGAGTCTCCAGGAGAGATGGCCCCCTTTCCCATCCCAGGAAATGGCTGAAAGGCCATCTTGATGTTTCTGGCAGTCTCCCCACGTGGTAGGAATGGGGAAGAGACTCCATCACTGGTAAAATTAAAGTTTCAAAATTTATTTATTATTGTCACAAGTAGGTTTACATTAACACTGCAATGAAGTTACTGTGAAAATCCCCTAGTCGCCACACTCCGGTGCCTGTTAGGGGATACGGAGAGTGAATTTAGCATGGCCAATGCACCAAACCAGCTCGTCTTTTTGACTGTGGGAGGGAACCACAGCAGACATGGGGGGAACGTGCAAACTCCTACAGACAGTGACCCAAGCCGGGAATCGAACTCGGTGCGAACCACTGTGCCACCATGCTGTCCCTAACATTGTCGTAAAATGATCATCAATCAGCCTATTAATTGGCCACAAGCCTCTGGTCAGTGAGTGGCTAGACCCGCTGCTGTTCCCACCACTGGAAATACCTCCTGCCGGAAGGAGCACATCGGGCCTCCCTCCCAAAGCCGCTCTACCACCAACCCCAACCCCCCCCCCAACCTGCAATAGGCTGGCAAAATCCACCTTGCGTATCAGCACATAAAATCTTCAACTCATAACGTTTTAATCGTTGATGCACCACTTATAACAAGTCTGTGAAAGAAATTGAAGGTAGTCATGATGTGGAGATGCCGGCGTTGGACTGGGGTAAACACAGTAAGAGTTTTAACAACACCAGGTTAAAGTCCAACAGGTTTATTTGGTAGCAAATGCCATTAGCTTTCGGAGAGCTGCTCCTTCATCAGATGGAGTGGATATCTGCTCTCAAACAGGACCTACAGAGACACAAAATCAAGTTACGGAATACTGATTAGAATGATTAGAGCAGATATCCACTCCATCTGATGAAGGAGCAGCGCTCCGAAAGCTAATGGCATTTGCTACCAAATAAACCTGTTGGACTTTAACCTGGTGTTGTTAAAAATCTTACAAAGAAATTGAAAACATGCTGCCATTAATTGTACAAGGCACCTCTTGGACCCGAAAAAGATACTTAAATACATATTACAAAATTTTCTAACATCATCAGACTTGCATTCATTTTAACTCCTGGATTTTCAGCAGTGTCAAGCTGGGTAGGTAGATTATTGAGACAGCATGTTGGAGCTCCATATGTCTATATTCATACTGGTAAGACATAGATTCGTAACTATTATTCCCTTGTGTTGAATTTTAAATCATTGAATGTTCTATTAAGAAGAGGAGAGGCCAGAAGTAAACCCACAAGGGGGAAGAATTAAGTGATTTGTCAACTGTGTTATTTTTGTACATGTTGGTTGGCTGGTTATAATGCAGAGTCATGTGCTCTTGCCAACATGGAGACAGCAAGGCATAATTAACACCAGAAATGCTTCAATGCAGTTAAATGTAGCTCTCAAAGGCCAAAATACACCAAATAAGAGAGGTGGGAACTGTATTTTTTAAAATTTGATTTGACTTATTATTGTCACACGTATTAACATACAGTGAAAAGTATTGTTTCTTGCGCGCTATACAGACAGAGCATACCGTTCATAGAGAAGGAAACGAGAGAGTGCAGAATGTAGTGTGACAGTCATAGCTGGGGTGTAGAGAAAAAAACTTAACACAAGGTAGGTCCATTCAAAAATCTGATGGCAGCAGGGAAGAAGCTGTTCTTGTGCCGATTGGTACGTGTCCTCAGATTTTTGTATCTTTTTCCCGAAGGAGGATGGTGGAAGGCAGAATGTCCGGGGTGCGTGGGGTCCTTAATTATGCTGGCTGCTTTGCCGAGGCAGTGGGAAGTGTAGACAGAGTCAATGGATGGGAGGCTGGTTTGTGCGATGGATTGGGCTACATTCACACCCTTTTGTAGCTGATCTGAGCCAGAGTGTCTTAGCTAATCAAAGTTGATTAAAAAATTCAGGGGAGTGTTTTCCACAATTGTGGTCAGGATGTTTCTAGCATACAGTGTCTGCTATGAACATCTTCAGGAGAGTTTACAGTAGTCTCATTGATCCTCCTATTGGCAAATCGTTGGATAGGAGTCAATGGCTCCATTCTTCCAAAATCCAAATCCATCCTAACATGCCTGGGTTAGTTTGTAGTACCTTGGAAAGTGTTTAATGTTTAACCTTGCAAAATGGTCCTACCTCTCTCTCACTGCCCGGAAATGGGCTATGTTCCACATTGCAGGGACAATGAAATAATGTGGTTCAGCAGTGCCATCTATTGGTGTGGTAGGATATGACCCATGAGGATCACATGACAATAATATCAGCATTGATAGGTTCAAAGCAAGACATCTGACTTTATTTAGGAACTGTCTTTGAGGTGCTTAAATAAGAACTATTTTCAGCAGTTACTTGGTATTCATTGTTGAGTTCTAACCTATGTACTAAATAATAGGTAAAAGTGAAGGTAAGAATTTTATAAATTTTCTCAAATAATTTCATTGGTGCTCGAAATGTCAGTCAGTGGGGTCAAGTGCTGCATGTGTGAGATGTGGGAGATCCTTGACGCTTCCAGCATATCGGACGACTATGTCTGCAGGAAGTGCACCCAATTGCAGCTCCTTACAGACCGCATGGATAGGTTGGAGCAGCAGTTGGATACATTTAGGAGCATGAAGGAGGCGGAAAGTGTCATAGATAGGAGCTTTAGAGAAATGGTCACACCCAAGGTGCAGGCAGATGGATGGGTGACTGCCAGAAGGGGCAGGCAGTCAATGCAGGAATACCCTGTGGTCATCCCCCTCTCTAACAAGTATACCATTCTGAACATTGTTGGGGGAGGTGGGCTATCAGGGGATAATAGCAGCAGCAGCCAAAGCAGTTGTACTCCGGCTGGCTCTGTTGTTAAGCAGGGAGGGACAAAGAGGACTAGAGCAATAGTTATAGGGGACTCTATAGTTGGGGGTACAGATAGGCGCTTCTGTGGACGTGAAAGAGACTCCAGGATGGTCTGTTGCCTCCCTGGTGCCAGGGTCCAGGATGTCTCTGAACGGACAGAAAGCATTCTGAAGGGAGACTGCGAACAGCCAGAGATCATGGTACATATTGGTACTAACGACATAGGTAGGAGGAGTGATGAGGTCCTGAAGCAGCAGTTTAAGGAGTTAGGTAGAAAGTTAAAAAGCAGGACCTCTAGGGTTGTAATCTCAGGATTACTCCCTGTGCCACGTGCCAGTGAGGCTAGGAATAGGAAGATAGTGCAGCTCAACACGTGGCTAAACAGCTGGTGTAGGAGGGAGGGTTTCAGATATCTGGACCATTGGGGTCTCTTTCGGGGCAGATGGTACCTGTACAAGAAGGACGGGTTGCATCTAAACTGGAAGGGCACAAATATTCTGGCTGGGAGGTTTGCTAGTGTCACACGGGAGGATTTAAACTAGTTTGGCAGGGGGGTGGGAACCAAAGCAAAGGTGAATTAGCTGAAGGGGAACCAGAGAGTAGGGTCAGTAAGACTCAGAGAAACAGCAGGCAGGGTGGGGTTGCTAATCAAAGAGGGTCTGGTGGACTGAAGTGCATTTGTTTCAATGCGAGAAGTGTAACAGGTAAGGCAGATGAACTTCGAGCTTGGATTAGTACTAGGAACTATGATGTTGTTGCCATTACAGAGACTTGGTTAAGGGAAGGACAGGATTGGCAGCTTAACATTCCAGGATACAGATGTTTCAGGCAGGATAGATGGGGATGTAAAAGGGTGGGGGAGTTGCACTCCTGGTTAAGGAGAATATAGTAAGAAGTCTCACAACACCAGGTTAAAGTCCAACAGGTTTATTTGGTAGCAAATACCATAAGCTTTTGGAGCACTACTCCTTCGTCAGATGGAGTGGAAATCTGCTCTCAAACAGTGCAAACAGACAGAATCAAGTTGCAGAATACTGATTAGAATGCGAATCCTACAGCCAGCCAGGTCTTAAATGTACAGACAATGTGGGTGGAGGGAACATTAAACACAGGTTAAAGAGATGTGTATTGTCTCCAGACAGAACAGCTAGTGAAATTCTGCAAGTCCAGGAGGCAAGCTGTGGGGGTTACTGATAATGTGACATAAATCCAACATCCCGGTTTAGGCCGTCCTCATGTGTGCGGAACTTGGCTATCAGTTTCTGCTCAGCGACTCTGCGCTGTCGTGTGTTGTGAAGGCCGCCTTGGAGAACGCTTACCTGAAGATCCAAGGCTGAATGCCCGTGACTGCTGAAGTGCTCCCCCACAGGAAGAGAACAGTCTTGCCTGGTGATTGTCGAGCGGTGTTCATTCATCCGTTGTCGTAGCGTCTGCATGGTTTCCCCAATGTACCATGCCTCGGGACATCCTTTCCTGCAAGACTGTTCTCTTCCTGTGGGGGAGCACTTCAGCAGTCACGGGCATTCAGCCTTGGATCTTCAGGTAAGCGTTCTCCAAGGCGGCCTTCACAACACACGACAGCGCAGAGTCGCTGAGCAGAAACTGATAGCCAAGTTCCGCACACATGAGGACGGCCTAAACCGGGATGTTGGATTTATGTCACATTATCAGTAACCCCCACAGCTTGCCTCTTGGACTTGCAGAATTTCACTAGCTGTTCTGTCTGGAGACAATACACATCTCTTTAACCTGTGTGTAATGTTCCCTCCACCCACCTTGTCTGTACATTTAAGACCTGGCTGGCTGTAGGATTCGCATTCTAATCAGTATTCTGCAACTTGATTCTGTCTGTTTGCACTGTTTGAGAGCAGATTTCCACTCCATCTGACGAAGGAGCAGCGCTCCGAAAGCTTATGGTATTTGCTACCAAATAAACCTGTTGGACTTTAACCTGGTGTTGTGAGACTTCTTACTGTGTTCACCCCAGTCCAACACCGGCATCTCCACATCATAAGGAGAATATCACAGCTGTACTCCGGGAGGACACCTGGGAAGGCTCATACAGCAAGGCAATATGGGTAGAGCTCAGGAATAGGAAAGGTGTAGTCACAATGTTGGGGGTTTACTATAGGCCACCCAGCTGCCAGCGGCAGATAGAGGAACAGATATGTAGGCAGATTTTGGCAAGGTGTAAAAGTAACAGGATTGTTGTGGTGGAAGATTTTAATTTCCCCTATATTGACTGGGATTCACTTAGTGCTCAGGGCTTGGATGGGGCAGAGTTTGTAAGGAGCATCCAGGAGAGCTTCTTGAAACAGTATGTAGATAGTCGAACTAGGGAAGGGGCCATACTGGACCTGGTATTGGGGAATGAGCCCAGCCAGGTGGTCGACGTTTCAGTAGGAGAGCAGTTTGGGAACAGTGACCACAATTCAGTAAGCTTTAAGGTACTGATGGATAAAGATAAGTGTAGTCCTCAAGTTAAGGTGCTAAATTGGGGGAAGGCTAATTACAACAATATTAGGCAGGAACTGAATAATGTAGATTGGGGGCGGATGTTTGAGGGCAAATCAACATCTGGCATGTGGGAGGCTTTCAAGTGTAAGTTGATAGGGATTCAGGAACGGCACATTCCTGTAAGGATGAAGGATAAGTATGGCAAGTTTTGGGAACCTTGGATAACGAGAGGTATTGTGAGCCGAGTCAAAGAGAAAAAGGAAGCATTTGTCAAAACTAGGAAGTTGGGAACACACGAAGCAAGTGTGGAATACAAGGAAAATAGAAAGAAACTTAAGCAAGGAGTAAGGAGGGCTGAAAGGGGTCACAAAAAAGCATTGGCCAGCAGGATTAAGGAAAATCCCAAGGTTTTTTATATATATGTGAAGAGCAAAAGGGTAGCCAGGGAGAGGATGGGCCCACTCAAGGACAAGGGAGGGAATCTATGCGTGGAGCCAGAGGAAATGGGCAAGGTATTAAATGAGTACTTTGCGTCAGTATTCACCAAAGAGAAAGACTTGGTGGATGATGAGTTTGGGAAAGGATGTCTAGTTAGTTTGAGTCATGTTGAGATCAAAAAGGAGGAGGCATTGGGGTCCTTGAGAAACATTAAGGTAGACAAGTCCCCAGGGCCTGATGGGGTACACCCCAGAATACTGAGAGAGGCAAGGGAGGAAATTGCTGGGGCCTTGAGAGAAACCTTTGTATCCTCACTGGCTACAGGGGAGGCCCCAATGGATTGGAGAATAGCCAATGTTGTTCCTTTGTTTAAGAAGGGTAGCAAGAATAATCCAGGTAATTACAGCCGGTGAGCCTTATGTCAGTGGTAGGGAAATTATTGGAGAGGATTCTTTGAGACAGGATTTATTCCCACTTGGAAATAAGTGGACGTATTAGTGAGAGGCAAGATGATTTTGTGAAGGGGAAGTCGTGTCTCACGAACTTGATCGAGTTTTTCGAGGAAGTGACGAAGATGATTGATGAGGGTAGGGCAGTGGATGTTGTCTACATGGACTGCAGTAAGGCCTTTGACAAGGTCCCTCATGGCAGACTGGTGCAGAAGGTAAAGTCGCATGGGATCAGAGGTGAGCTGGCAAGGTGGATACAAAACTGGCTCGGTCAAAGAAGACAGAGGGTAGCAGTGGAAGTGTGCGTTTCTGAATGGAGGGCTGTGACAAGTGGCGTTCCTCAGGGATCAGTGCTGGGATCTTTGCTGTTTGTAATATATATATAAATGATTTGGAGGAAAATGTAACTGGTTTGGTTAGTAAGTTTGCGGAAGACACAAAGGTTGGTGGATTTGCGGATAGCGATGAGGACCATCAGAGGATATAGATCAGTTGGAGACTTGGGCGGAAAGCTGGCAGATGGAGTTTAATCCGGACAAATGTGAGATAATGCATTTTGGAAGGTCTAATACAGATAGGAAATATACAGTAAATGGAGTTAAGAGTATTGATAGGCAAAGGGATCTGGGTGTACAAGTACACAGGTCACTGAAAGTGGCAATGCAGGTGGAGAGGGTAGTCAAGAAGGCATGCTTGCCTTCATCGACCGGGGCATTGAGTTTAAAAATTGGCAAGTCATGTTGCAGCTTTATAGAACCTTAGTTAGGCTGCACTTGGAATATAGTGTTCAATTCTGGTCGCCACACTACCAGAAGGATGTGGAGGTTTTGGAGAGGGTACAGAAAAGATTTACTAGGATGTTGCCTGGTATGGAGGGCATTAGCTATGAGGAGAGGTTGGAGAAACTTAGTTTGTTTTCACTGGAACGACAGAGGTTGAGGGGCGACCTGATAGAAGTCTACAAGATTATGGGAGGCATGGACAGAGTGGATAGTCAGACGCTTTGTCCCAGGGTGGAAGAGTCAATTACTAGGGGGGCACAGGTTTAAAGGTGCGAGGGGCAAGGTTTAAAGGAGATGTACAGGGCAGATTTTGTACACAGAGGGTGGTGGGTGCCTGGAACTCGTTGCCAGGGGAGGTAGTGGAAGCGGATATGGTAGTGACTTTTAAGGGGTGTCTTGACAAATACATGAATAGGATGGGAATAGAGGGATATGGTCCCCGGAAGGGTAGGGGGTTTCAGTTCAGTCGGGCAGCATGGTCAGTGCAGGCTTGGAGGGCTGAAGGGCCTGTTCCTGTGCTGTACATTTCCTACAATTGAACCAATGCATGCCCATTTCACAATAGTCTGAGCAGTACTGCATTTCATCCAAAATCCAATAAATAAAACAATATTAAAGTTAGTTTCTCCTTTTAATAGCAACAGTCTGCATGTTGTGGCCAACAAGCCGAGGCCAGAAGCAGGTTTATCATTTGTTACATGGCCTTTGTTGGATTAATCTTTCTCCTGAAGCTTGCTGAAATACCTGTAAGAGGACATTTTGCTTGATTTCATTGCAAATCTATTTAAAAAAGCATTTTAAGGCATGGTATATATTTTCAAAGCAATTTCTCCACAGTTGCAGCACAAAATTATTCCATTTTATATTGTAGGTATGTTAAACTCAATTTATATTTTAAATATGATAGAATGGGTGGCACAGTGGTTAGCACTGCTGCCTCACAGCACCAGGGACCCGGGTTCGATTCCCAGCTTGGGTCACTGTCTGTGCAGAGTCTGCATGTTTTCCCCGTGTCTGCGTGAGTTTCCTCCGGATGCCTCCCACAGTCCGTAACATGTGCTGGTTAGATGCTTTGGCCGTGCTAAATTCTCCCTCAGTGTACCTGAACAGGCGCCGGAGTGTGGCGACTAGGGGATTTTCACAGTAACTTCATTGTAGTGCTAACGTAAGCCTACACCAATAAATAAACTTTAAAATCAATCTGAACTTTTGAAATACAAGTCCCAAAAAATTCTTAGCCATACTAGGGGCCAAACACGTGTATTTCATCCCTGTGTTATTTTAATGTAACCTGTTTATTTTAAATAGATTTATGCCTGTATTAAACCACAAATCAGATGAACCTTAAACAACTGCATTAAATGCTCATTTACAATTCCCACTGATTGAAATTTTAGGTTATAATTGTCACAAAATATAATTTCATATAAAATATTCTTAAAATGTTCAATATCATTGTTTCGCTCATTTTGAAATCTCCTGAAGAATAAAACTAACAACATCCTCTGAGAGTCCAGGCAAAGGGTTGAATTCTGCTGAATCGGCTGCAGAATTGACAGAGGAGAAATGCCCACACTTAATAGCTTCTTTTTTGAAAATGTTGGCACCATGCCTATTGAACAAAACCAGGGCCATTTGGAAGCTTCGCAGGAGATACCGGCCACCTCCTTCTGCTTTCAGTTGTGAAATTTTTGTGGTCAGCAAATGTGCAATTTCTTCAGAGACAGGGTTAGGCTCCAACAGTTTCCTTTGTTCTGCATCCATGAAAAAATCTTCCATTGTCTGTGTAATGTTGATACGTCCATGCTCATCTTCGATGCTTGAATCCAACTCTGCAATCTCAAAAGAGGAGATGCCACCTTCAGAGTTTGGGTGATCTGAAATTGATAAAGACCATTATTTTTGTCAGCTCACATTAACAACAATGAAACGCTCACGTACATAATAATGACCATTGCTATCAACTTTACATTTTCGTTAACCAAATTCAAAGATATCAATGCAAAATAACTGTTTATGTTGAATGAAGTGTGTGATGATTCTGTGCCTTTAAGAAATGTGTTTTTTATCATGGAAGGGGTATATTTAAAATTCAGCTGTTTTACACAGTGCTGAATTGTCTGGGCGACAGACAGCTCAAATGTTAAAAATGCAGGATAGTGATTGAATTTAGCTAATGGTGCGTTCGTCTTAACAGAGTTAATGTATTTCTGTTTACTTTGAAACCCCCACGGGAAACCTGAGTATGGATTTGATTGGGTTGATTGAGAGAGAGAGAGAGTCATGTCTTAATAAGAGGAGCTAAACTTGCAGAAGAGACAGCGTTTAAAAATACAAGCAGTTACTGCATAGTTCTGAAAGAAACAAGAGATGTCTTTCTGTCTCTCCCTCTCTCTGGAGGTTGCTGTTTAGGACTATCAGAAGATAGGTGCTTCTGTCTTTCAGTCTCTCTCTCTCTCCAGATATGCTCTGAGAACTCTAGGACTGGCAATCTAATTACAAGCATGTAAGCCTGTGTTTGCTAACTGATTTTGAAGTGGGGTTTTAAGTCGATAAGAGGAATATTGTTTGAAATGGAACCATTAGAGATAAGTTATCAGTTAAGAATTGCATCTTGTCATGATTAAGTATTGTTCAAATGCTAAATGTTAAGCTAATTCATTTGTTATAGTTAAACTATATTGTTAAATAAAATGTGTTTTGATAAAAGCTCTCTAGTTTGTCAATAGAATCACCCCTGGGGTGAAACATCTTATTCTCACACTAATAGAAAACTGTTGGGGTCTAATATAGCTTCATAATATACATTGATGTTTCTGATCAGTACCCTAACAGGTGTCATGTCTCCTACAGAGATGTCATATTATGAATTTTCAGTCAATACTTTAAAAACTGGATATAAACAAACAATTAAAATGGCGACTGAAAATCAGGTGCCCTTTGACATTTGAACTACAGATAGTACCAAGTCTCAAGCCAATACCAAATTAAAAATGTACATTCATAGCCATCCGGGGAATTCACACATCCCTTTGTTTAAGGATGAACCAATTTCCAGATTATCTGTTTCTCTGCTTCATGCTGGACAAAACGGAAGATAACAAATTTGTGGCAAATAGAAGTGAATGGACACTATGAACCTTTCATTGCACTATGGTTTCCCCATCCAAACTAGACCAGGTGAATCTTAAAGGTGTTAAATCACAACACAGTTTGAAGGGAGCAATATAAATACCATCCCTTTCTTTGAAAACTTATAAAACTTCACATGATGAGGGAGCCTTATTGTTGACTGATTTTTAAAATCAGCTAAAATCTGTTTCCAGGCAGTTTCATCAAAGCCATTGAACTATCAGTTCAACCAATGTGTGACCCAGAATAAACTGTGCGACCTCAAGCAGTCCAAGTATTTGGCCTGTTCCAGTTTAAGGTTCACCTGAGAACCAATCTCCTAGAATTTCGACTACAAGGAACCTCATAGTCTGCGGAGAATCCCTCAGTTTACAATATTGTCTCTTCAAATTTAGGGCATCAAAACTGAGAAACTACAGGCCTGCCACATGGGAAGCTGGAGATCATAATCAGAGACTGAGCTGATTGTAACCTATACAAGTGCATTATCTCTTTCTATATATAGGGGCAATTCTCCGGGAGACATCAGCTGAGGCCGTTTAGCGGGCGCCACGGCCTCCAGGCCAGCATCGTCAGTTCCACACCAGAAATCGGCTCATTTGAATATTAGAATCTTCATTCAATCCGGGACTGAGGTCCCCATGTCCGCTAGCTTCTCCCACCCCACCAGGAGTGGTTCGCTCCAGGAGGGTTTACAATAGCTCCCCAGTAACAGGGAGCTGGTGGCCCAACCCCGCTGGAGTGAAAGGGGGCCAAGGAGGCCCCCCCGAAGCGCTCTGGCCCCACCCCCACACTGCCCAAGGACAACGTGGCAACACCCAAGGGGCACCTTGGCACTGCCCACCGGGCATCAGGCAGTGTCAAGGGGGCAGGGCCTATTGAGGGTGGGGCCTATGGGGGGGCCAATGGTGGGGGTTGGGGGTCTCGCTAACATTCTGCAGTCAGGATCAGGAACAGAAGGAGGGAAGAGGCTGATTGGGGCCAGCCATCAGGGGGGTGGGAGGTAAGGGGGGGAAATCAGCAGATTGGGACCTGTGGGGGTGGGGGGGGGGTGCTCAGGAGATTAAGGCAGGTTGGGGGGCGGGGGGGGGGGGGGGAAGGAGGGTGTTGAAGCTGCTCCGGTGACATCCGGGAGGCCAGCAATTGGGGAGGTGGAGGGGGAGGGGTTGGAGGGGCAACAATGCAGGGTCACGGGGCTGGCCAGCGCTTGAGGTGGCCAGCAGTGCATGTGCCGATCTCCGCGCTGACAGATCAGTGCATGTGAAGTGGCCCGCTCAGCGCTCTGCTGCCGGCCTCTCCAGCGAGAATAGGCCCCACCCCCGAATTTTCAGCATGAATCTCCATGAGGGGCTATGCAATAGCAATGGAAATTGTTTTAAAATCATTGGAAAACATTAAGCCTCCAACAATCTAATAAAACTTTGAACTAAAACACACCATCACTGATACTAGAACAAAACACTATTCCAGTGCAAAAAATGTAATCCCTTAAGTGCATACTAGATATAAACAAACATAAAAATCCACACCAAAGGTATAATTCTGCCATTACAGGTTCTTAAAAGTTTCAGATGCTCTTGATCAATAGACCACCTACTGAGCTCAAGCAATGTTAGCATTTGGAACCCAGCTAAGCATTCACAATGGCTACAACTGTCATAACAAAAGCTTCTAGCTACATTGCCTGAAACTGACAGGACAGACTGGTGTTCCGTTTCTCTTTCAAAGCAGAGTTCCAGTCAATCAATGGAGATGAGCAGGTGCAGAGATGCTTTTCAACTTTCAAAAGCAGGGTTTTTTAATAGCCAGAGTTTTCAATTGAATTAAATCACAGCAAAAACACAAAAGTAGAGGCCGACACAGCTTTTTTTGGCATTTAATGCATTATGGCAGTTTCTCCAATGAAAAAAGTACAGTAATGCATGATATCACTTCATAATGGTAGTCAATGTAAGGGTCAACTTGCCTTTGTGGGACGGATCCCTATGATGAATCACTGCATTAAAATACATTTACAGTATAATACAGCATCTAACAGTGACATTTGAAGGCGTCAAAATATTTTACACTTACCCTTCAGAATATTCCCGTCTCCTCAGCAGACTTGCCCGTGGCCACAACCATTTGCATTTTTTTTTAGGGATTCCAAAACCCACACCAGCACACAAAAATGGTGTGTGGGAGGGAATATAATTTTCTTGTGTCCTCACAATGGGAACCCCGACCTCGTAAGAGGTCTGAGTGCATTCTGCACCCAAGGCTTCCCAACCGCCCAAAAGGTCAGACAAAAATGGTGTGGGGCAGGGCCAACCGCCCAAAAGGTCAGACAAAAATGGTGTGGGGCAGGGCCAACCGCCCAAAAGGTCAGACAAAAATGGTGTGGGGCAGGGCCAACCGCCCAAAAGGTCAGACAAAAGTCGTGTGGGGCTGGGGCAGGGCAGGGGCAGAATATTGTTTTTCCAGCAAAAAAATCTAAGTTCACTCTTTCCTAATCCAATCTGCAACTCCATTGGGAGTTGAAAATTCAGAACTTAAAACTAAACAAAGGAAACTTACAAGGGTATAAAGGCAAAGTTGGCTAAAGTGGGATGAGAAAATAGGTATTATATGAACTCAAATTGTAATTGTGTTCATTTGAGACTTTAATCATTTTGGCAAAAGGAGACATTGGTGAAGTAACTCAAGAAATCTTTCATAAATTGGAGATTTATACTTAACAAAGATAGAACAGGACTTGACTGGAGTACTCCGGCTCTTGCTTCCCAGTTCGGTCTTGGGCACAGGTTGACATTCAATCTTTGTTCTCTCCCAATAACCTCTGCTTCCTTCTGGACAGCAGGCACTACAAACAAACTTCAACTCCAAACTTTATGCACAACTTGCCCAGTGAAAGCTTCTGCTCATTAACTCATTCCAAACCACAGTGTGTTCAATGATGTTATTGCATTCTAACTTACCTAAATGAGGCGAGGCTAATCTTTAATTGGGTTAAGGGGTGCGTGATTGGTCTAGGTAGGCATGATCAGTTTCTAATTGGTTTCTTGAGGATGATGGTCATCTATTGATATCATTCCCCACAGTCCCCAGACTGGCCCTCTAACGTGTCAATTACTTGTGGGATCATCCCTCTCATTAAAGTTTGTTTCTGTTACTTCTTGCTAAATGTTTTAATATCTCCCTTGCTCATTTGTTCAGGATGGGGAAATATACTATCATTCCCTCATGGTTGATACCCAATGTTTCAGACTTGTGTAATTGGGAGAATCCTCATTCAATCAGACCCTTACCAGTGACTGCTTTTTTGTGGTTACTTCAAATTAGTTACTTTTAGAATGAATGATAGAGTGGCCAAGCTGCTTACAACCTCAAGACCAATAAAGTTTACAAAGTACAAATATATAATATCTGGAATCGGTAGTACTTAAGGGTTATACATTGTGTAAGAAATGTAGGTGCATAGTGTTCTTATACATTCAGTTAATACATAGTTAAAGTCTAAAAAGATTATACGGCCACAAATGTAGTCACATACTAATACAAAAAATAACTTTAACATAAGGAATGCATCGAACCAAATGCAATTGCCTTTTTCGCCAAAATACTACAAAATAAGTCAACTTAATGAAAAGCACAGTTGTTATTCTTTCCTCCTTCCTCTCTTATACATTACTTCTAACTTTCATTTGCTGATAACACCCAATTCCGACAAGGATTTATTGTATTTCAAGATGTAAGCTTGCCCACTCAACCTTGAAGGCTGAGAAAATAAGTACAACAGAGGCCTCTTCAGCAGTTGATCTGTAATTAAGTCACGAGTATGTTACCTCTATGCTTGTATAAACATTCCATGATGCCTTTCTCTATCAAAATGAAGCTAAACCGAGTCACATTATATCAAATATGGTTATGGTTAAAAAGATTAGGTTGATTGATTAAGATGCTTTGATTGTGTGTAAATGAAACTAAAACGAATCATTAAACATCAGTTTCTCCACAGCAGTGGCAGAGATTTAAAGAGATATTTCATAACTCTCAACAAATGTACATTCCATTGAGAAAGAAAGACAAGGATGTATTATTTGTGGCTACAGTAAGAAGTCTCACAACACCAGGTTAAAGTCCAACAGGTTTATTTGGAATCACGAGCTTTCAGGCACTGCTCCTTCATCACTGATGTATAGTATCACGTTGAAAGAAAAGATGGATAGCACTGTAAAGATTAGTGGTAGGCCAGAAGATTGTGAAAATGTTAGAAACCGGGTTGACTACAGAAAAAATAATGAGGAAGAAATTGAAATATGAAAGAAAACTAGCAAAAATATAAAAACAGATAGTCAAAGCTTCTACGAGTATATAAAAAGGAAAAAAAAGTAACAAAAATAAACATTGGCCATTTAGAGGACAAGCCTGGGGAATTAATAATGGGAAACAAGGAAATGGCAGAGGCTTTGAACAAGTATGTTGCATCGGTCTTCAGAGAAGGAGACACAAAAAACATCCCAAGAATATTAGAACAGCAGGAGGTAAAGGGAGGAAGAAAGGATAAAAGCAAATTACTGCGGATGCTGGAATCTGAAACCTGAAGAGAAAACGCTGAAAAATCTCAGCAGGTCTGGCAGCATCTGTAAGGAGAGAAAAGAGCTGACGTTGAGTCCAGATGGCCCTTTGTCAAAGCTTTGACAAAGGGTCATCTGGACTCGAAACGTCCAGGGAAAACAGGGTTTAAAGAAAGACTAAACTCTTGACTGTCCAATAGTAACATCAGCTGGGATCAGAACACTTAAAAGAAGTTGCTGCAGAGATAGTGGATGCATGGGTTGTAATCTTCTGAAATTCCCTAGGTCCTGGAAAGGACCCAGAGGATTGGAAAATTGGAAATGTAACACTTTAAGAAAAGAGGGAGACAGAAAGCAGGAAACTATAAACTGGTTGGTCTAACATCTGATATTGGGAAAACGCTAGAATCCATTATTAGGGAGGTAGAAGCAGGACATTTGGAAAACTGTAATATAATCATGCAGAGTTACCATGGTTATGTGGAAGGGAAACCGACACAGACACGGGGAGAACGTACAGACTCCGCACAGAGAGTGACCCAAGCTGGGAATCGAACCCGGGTCCCTGGCACTGTGTGGCAGCAGTGTTAACCGTTGTGCCACCACAGTAACTTCATTGCATTGCTAGTGACCTTATTGAATGGAAGAGCAGGCTTGATGGGTCAAATAGTCTACTCCTGGTCCTATTTCTTACCATTTTATGATCTCCCTGATTTACCAAATCTGAATTTTTATACAGAAATCTAGAATAGAGAAATGAAGCAGAGTTATATGCAATCATGAATTATATGGTGGTATTTCTCAGAGAGAGATTAAAAGATCAATAGGAAATCCATCTCCTATTCATACAGGGCTCCTCGAAGGATGGTTAAAAATATCTTTGATAGAGACCAAAGAATCTGTCTCTGTGGAAATGGAATGATGTGTGGGACAGAGGATTGTAACTGTAATATAAGGGTAACCTCATGGGGTGTGTTATGTGCTGCACCACAGAATAGTAGATTAAGTATCTGTACCTGGCATTCACCATTGGGTGTAGTTACAGATTGCTACACAGATTCGAAATGCTTCCTGATCCAAGTCTCTGTAAAGCAAATCAAGCAGGGCAAAGCTCTTAATGTCAGAATGCCAGCACTTCAAATGATATGTTGTTTATTCTGCGGGACAAACAAGGAAAATATCATTTGTAATATTTCAATTCATTATGTGTTTGGTGTTTGATCATGCTGCAATGAATGCAATGAAGTTTTGCTTCAGCTTTTAAGGGCAGAGTTAGTCATTATATCTATCCTACTATATATGGGGTCTTTTCTGTACTGCTTCAAATGTATGACTGTACTGAACAACGTGTTCCACTGTAAATCAAAACAGCAGACATAATGACAGACCTTCCTTTCATTACTTTTCTGGTGTTACAGTGGCACTTAGATCACCCTTTATAATCAAAATAATTAACTGCCAAAAATCTCTCGCAGACTCTGCACAAATATGAGCATCAAGCCAACTGTTGTGCACACATTATTTATAACTTCAATCTTGAAAGCTAGAAGCAATGAATAATAGACAATACACTGGGGAAATTGCAGTTATATTCATATTCCATTCAATCAAGAGGAATGGCTTACTTTCTGTTCAAAGCAGAGAGCTGTGTGGCAAGGAAAATGTACTCTTTATGATTGGAAATATTTTTACGTTGTCCAGACTATAAAACCATATTAAATAAATAGTTTTCTTTTTCTTTACAGGCTATCCAAGTTCAATTTTGAATAAAATTCTAAGATTGAGTTGCTGCAAAATTCAGACATGTGTTTCAAAATGGCATCTACTCATGAATCACTCCGATCACCACCTAGGTGATGGTGTTAATGCAAGTGTGCAGTGAGTGAATATGCAGAGAAGGCAGATTGTGCTGTCAGTCAGCGTGGAAGGCTGATTTGACACCAGCGTGGCCGTTTTTTTCTCACCACTTGAGTTAACATGTATTCAGTAACAGGAAGGACCATCCAACCAGGACTATTTAAAGGGATCATCAATGACTTGCAGATTAGTTGCTGATTAAGTGTACAGGTTGTATTTGTGTTTGTAGAAGCAATTGGTGGTTTGCTAAGTTGGTGTTGCACATGAACAAAGCCTTGGTTGTCACTTTAAGGGTTCTGGCCAGCCCACTTGTGATGCTTGCTATAGTTACTATTCACCTTGGACTGCAGATTGAGAGTAATATGGAACAGGGGCAACAAAGAAGAGGACAAGCTGCTCACAAAGAGAGGACGAGGGAGAGAAGAGCTCTCAGACCCACTTGAGGTCATTTGGGAGAATTTCTCTTACCTCTGCCTAAGTCAGGAGTAAGGTGTGTGTTTACAAAGGAGGTGCTCACATAACTCTCCCTACTCTTGTAACTTGATCTGCAATCTTAGAACAGGAAAAGAATCACAGTGCCAGTGCCTATGAAGGGAACCATGGCACGGAATTGATTCCTCCACGCTACAGCAGTGACATCTTTAACATTTTCCAGTTTGCCATGAGACAGATGCTTTTTACATCAGATAAGGGGAAGTAATTGTATTCCCTCCGGTCATAACCTCACGATGCTCCACTTCTCCAGCTTTCACCCGAAACACATTAAAGAAGCCATCCCCTACGGACAAGCCCTCCGTATACACAGGATCTGCTCGGATGAGGAGGATCGCAACAGACACCTACAGATGCTGAAAGATGTCCTCATAAGAACAGGATATGGCATTCGACTCATCGATCGACAGTTCCGACGCGCCACAGCGAAAAACCGCACCGACCTCCTCAGAAGACAAACACGGGACACGGTGGACAGAGTACCCTTCATCGTCCAGTACTTCCCCGGAGCGGAGAAGCTACGGCATCTCCTCCGGAGCCTTCAACATGTCATTGATGAAGACGAAGATCTCGCCAAGGCTGTCCCCACACCCCCACTTCTTACCTTCAAACAACCACGCAACCTCAAACAGACCACTGTCCGCAGCAAACTACCCAGCCTTCAGGAGAACAGTGACCACGACACCACACAACCCTGCCACAGCAACCTCTGCAAGACGTGCCGGATCATCGACATGGATGCCATCATCTCACGTGAGAACAACATCTACCAGGTACACGGTACATACTCTTGCAACTCGGCCAACGTTGTCTACCCGATACGCTGCAGGAAAGGATGTCCCGAGGCATGGTACATTGGGGAAACCATGCAGACGCTACGACAACGGATGAATGAACACCGCTCGAAAATCACCAGGCAAGACTGTTCTCTTCCTGTTGGGGAACACTCAGCGGTCACAGGCATTCAGCCTCTGATCTTCGGGTAAGCGTTCTCCAAGCTGGCCTTCACGACACACGACAGCGCAGAGTCGCTGAGCAGAAACTGATAGCCAAGTTCCGCACACATGAGGACGGCTTAAACCGGGATGTTGGGTTTATGTCACACTATCAGTAACCCCCACAGCTTGCCTCCTGGACTTGCAGAATCTCACTGGCTGTCCTGTCTGGAGACAATACACATCTCTTTAACCTGTGCTTAATGCTCCCTCCACTCACATTGTCTGTATCTTTAAGACCTGGTTGGCTGTAGAGATTCGCATTCTAATCAGTATTCTGTAACTTGATTTTGTGTCTCTGTGCCCTGTTTGAGAGCAGATTTCCATTCCATCTGACGATGGAGCAGCGCTCCGAAAGCTAATGGCATTTGCTACCAAATAAACCTGTTGGACTTTAACCTGGTGTTGGTAAATCTCTTACATGGAAAAGAAGGCAGGACATGCATGTGGCTTGACCAGGATACTGGGCTTCCCTGTGGTACCACTGATCACAGATAGCTTTGTGGCAGCACATGAAATGTTGAAATTTATTAAAAGTGCAAAGTGCTAAATGTGCAGTTGGTGTGTGACCATGATCAGAATATCGTGCTGATAAATACTTGCTGTTCTGGCAGCTGTGATGATGCTTTCATTCTGCTCCCGCTGTATTTGAGCTGTTACACCAACCAAAGGGTCGCTGCTGGGCAACAGGGGTTATCCACTTAGCACAAGGCTCATAACTTCACTTTGCAACCCAACCATATTTGGCAAGCATGTATACAGTGAGAGCCATGCTACCACAGAAAACATCATCAACCAGATTACTGGGGTGCTGAAGCAATGGTTCCACTGCCTCCTGAAAATGAAGATGTATCTCCGGGAGCACTCTGAGACCAGAAAATGGATCTCCTGAGAAAGAAGATGAGTTTCCAAGCACATTCTGAGGCTGGAAGATGGACCTCCTCCGGGATACTGTATCTGGTAGGCCCACCTGGAGATGTTCCCCTCACCCACTGCTGTGGTGTTCCAGGGTCCAGAGTTGCCGAACTCCATAGGCAGCCCCAGGCTTTGTTCAGGTGAGTTTTGACATCTGCTTGCCACCTTGTTCCAGACGTGTTTTGCACCAGTGTGTTTTTCCAATGGTGTGTGGAGAATTGGGCGTGAGTGGTTGGACTTTCATCTGCATCAAATTAGCAGGATGCAATTTAGGTTCATGCCGGCTTCCAGTCGGTCTTATGATCCGTCATGGTGGGCACCAGCAAAAGGTCCCATGGGAAATTCACGCTGTTGTAAAACCAATTAAAACTAAAACCAATTCTTGGGCCTTCTGCCTAATTCTGCTCTCCAACCATACCCCTCCCCCCAAACCACCATTGAACCTGCCAGTGGGGGCTTGGGAGAATTCTGACCCCGGTCTATCACCCTGCTGCTTCTGTACAGAATTTTATGCTGTAATGCTTAAAAGGAGTTGCTAATTATACGTAATTGTCTTTTGATGGACAGTCTTTATTTTTAAACAGAGAGCAACCATGCCAAGTTCAACATTTGCTTTTGTTTGTATTTTCTTTCAAGCTTCGAAACATGCATGCTCGACATGTTTCTGACAGTCGCAAAGCGCTACTTTTTGTAAAACAGTCTGCATTTTTGCAGACTTCTGAACTGTAACCCATACAACCTGAAAGTCTTCACTGCCTTGTCCATTAAAATGAAAAGAGCCTGAACAATTTCACTAAATCCCAGCAGGTATAAAACAAATAACACAAAACTGACAATAATATGGTACTAATTACACAACTGTATTTATAATAGTGCGTAAGGGTAGCTGGTGAGGGAACTGAAGTGTCATAATGAATTATGAAGGCTTTTTATGAGTTTCATTTGAAATATATTGTTGGGATAAATCATAGCAGAAAATCCCTACAGTGCTGAAGGAGGTCATTCGTCCCATCGAGTCTGCACCAACTCTCCGACAGAGCACCCTTCCCAGGCCCACCCTCGCCCCATCTCTGTAACCCCAAGTATTTCCCAAAGCTAATCCACCTAACCTATGCATCTTGGGACAATAAGGGGCAATTCAGCATGCCCAATCCACCTGACCTGTCCATCTTTGGACTGTGGGAGGAAACCGGAGCACCGGGAGGAAACCCATGCAGACGTGGGGTGAACGTGCAAATTCCACACAGTCACCCAAGGCCGGAATTGAACCTGGGTCACTGTCAGTGTGAAACATAGAAATAGCTACACCAAGGAAGGACTGCATTGTTATATTGTGCTGTTCATGTCCAAATGCACACCTAATGATAACTTTTGAAATGTAGTCACTGCTGCAATGTATGCAAGCGCAACCACTTAGTGAAGTCCCGCAGACAGCAGCGAAATAAACTTCTGACTCAGGCACAGAAGTGCCTTCACTGAGACAAGACTGACACTAATAGAAATGTTTGGTGTAGAGTGGATTGGACCCGAGCCTGGAGAGCTTAATGACGATGAGTAAAGTAGCACAGAGCAAATTTTCTGAGACTCTGTTCTTCACATAGAAAATCATACAGACCATTTTGTTCAGCCTCTCGGCTCGGCAGGAACCGTGCGACTGGGTAGTTAAAGTGATTGAGGGAGAGCTTTGCACTGTATTCCCAGAGCCCCACCCTCCCCTCATCCCAAACTACTCCTCCTGACTACTCACATTGCATTGTGCTTTAGTATCATTGGTTTGATTGAACCCTTGTCCTCTAGCCCAGCGTCATCTGAAGATTATATTTGGCCTTTACTTCCTGTGCTCAATACAACAGACAATCAGCTAATATATATAAAACATACACTGTAATTATATAAACTGGAACTTCTCTGTAGAATCTCTGCAAAATGAGAAGGTAGCAAAATATACTAATCAAAACCTTGTCACTGTGTTTCACTATTTTCTTTCATTGGCAATACAATTGAATTACTGCTTAAAGTACATTGGTTTTATTTAAGTTTACTGGGAAAAAAGGATGTCAGGGTACCTTTAATAAAGGAAGAATTCAAAATTAGATTTTTGCCAAAGATAGATGAGGATCCCGAAGCTATGAATATAGTACCTCATTCAGGCAAAAGTGAAAGCAAATCGCATTTGCAGTTTTAATCTAAATTTGGACTGTAGAAAAACAAAGCAAACAGAGTTGGCTTGTTGATGTCAAATTGGATTAAATGCAAAGAGAACATTTTTGAAGAACATGGCATTCTTCACATGGCTTTCAGATAATCATTACACTGTTAATACTGGAATTCTGTGATGCAATGGTTTCAAAGAAAAGAAAGCGGCAATTCTTTTAGCATTTTCTGAGGTAATGCTCAGGTAGATTTATTAGTGATTGGAAATGTTTTTGTAGACAAACTGTCCTCGTGTTCTCGATTATGAGCATTTCCAGCATTGTCCAAATCCTCAGAATAAATGTAACAAATCTATTTGAGCATTGTATTTAAAAGTACACAACAGCTGCTTTTTATAGACCGAATGAAATATCAGTCTAGAATAGTAATTACATTCAAGGGTGCAAGTAACTTCTGCTGAGTACTGTGTTTGCTGCACTATTCTAAAGCCATGACAGTGTCTCCAACTTTCAGAAATTTCAGAGACATAAATCGATAAATCGATGTTTGTCCCAGAACAAAACTTCCCCTCAAATCTCTACATCATATTGTAGCCTATCCCAGTCCATTAAATTATTCAAAAAAAGGATACTGACATGAAAAATGTACCTGTCTGGCAACAGATCCACATCTAATTGAGGATAACAGGCAAACATCTCTCACTGCTTCACCCTAAGAATGGAACAATTGCATTAAGTGTGTTAAAACTTCATATCAGCACATAAAAGTCGTGCAGCACAGAGAAAGAAAAATTGTACCTTGAAAAAGAGATTTGTGCCGTTTTGTCTTTGGACAGTTGATGGAAAAAGTTTGCCATACAAGGCTCTAAAAAGGTTTTCTGCTTCAAATACCAAAATTTATTTTGTGTGGTCACCACCTGAAATAAAACATGGATAAGGAAGGCATGTTGGTGCAGTTCACTAGCGCACAAAACTTCAAGGGAATGGATTTGCATTGCATAGTAATCTACTTCAGGCTTTCCATAAAGATAGCTGATCAAGAAAATTTAAAAATCTACATTGGTACAGTAGAGGTATTGTTTTGAGGCAAGAGTTAAGATACTGGTTGGTAAACTACTCATGCTATATATGACTTTGAGTCTTTCATTGGATGCCAAAACTGGGAAATCAGTATCAGTATTCACATCACTCATCTCAAGGTAGAACATATCAAATTAAAAGAGAAAGAAACAAATAAGGAGAGATGGTGGAGTAATGGTAATGTCACTGGAGTAGTAAGCTCGAGGCCCAGAGGTGTTATGGTTTAAATCGCACCAAGTCAGCTGATGGAATTTAAATTTAATTAATAAAATCTATAATTAAAAGCTAGTCTCTGTACCACAGAATTGTTACAGTGCTGAATGAGGCCTTTCGGCCCATCATGTCTACATCAGCTCTCCAAATTAGCAAATCACTTAGTGTCATTCTCCTGCCTTCCCCCATAACCCTGCACGTTCTTTGGACAGAATGTTCCCTTTTTTTGCAGAGTGTAGCAGCAAGCGGGAAGAGTGGCATTGAAGCTGCCAACCCAAACGGTGGCTTTCTCTGTCGTATTGCTTGAGATATAGTCTAAAAAACAATTGAAGAGATGGGCCCACAATGCCACGCTGGCAGGGGGAGCTCTGACTGAGCCTGCCCCACCAGCAACTTCATTTTTTAAAGATTGGATCGCCTTTTTTAAAGGCCGCCCTGACATACAAAAGCAAAAATAGAACGTTCCCTCTTCCCCGCACCCCTCCGCCCCACGCAGCAAACTCCTGGCACTGCCCAGGCACCTCTCCAGGCACTACCCCCTGAGCTAATCCAGCGGATCTGCCCACCAGGTGCACGACATGGGAGACCAGTCATAATTCGCATCAACATGAGGGAATCTAACGTCGGGGGAGAGGGGGGAAAATTAGATGTAGATGCCTGATAATTACATTCAATTCATTATAATGGGGGTCAGGATTCCTATTACACCATTGGCAGAGGACAACCGCAATGAGACTTCCCAGGGACGTAAAACACAATTTGGGCTTCTCACGAGGTTTTCTGCTCCTGTCACCAAGTCCGCCCAAGAAGAATGAGAACAGAAAATCCTGGCCCTTCTTTTCAAATCACAGTCTAGGTTGCTTTTGAATGCTTCTAGTGAACCTGCCTCCATCACACTCTCAGGGACTGCCTTCCAAACCTTAACCACTTGGTGCATGAACTTTTTTTCTCATATTGCTTTTGTTTCTTTTGCCAATCACTTTAAATCTGTACCCCCTGATGCTCGATCTTTTCACGAGTGGAAACAGTTTTCTCCCTATACATTCTGGCCAGACAACTTATGATTTTGAATACCTCGATCAAATCTCCTTTCAGCCTTCTTTTCTCCAACAAAAATGGTCTTGACTTTTAGAAGCTATTGTCATCATTGAAGTTCCTTATCTCTGGAACCATTCTTCTGAGTCTTTTCTGCACTGTCTCCAATGCCTCTTCCCTAAGTGTGGCACCCAGAACTGGACTCAATACTCCAGCTGAGGCTGAACTAGTGTTTTATACAACTTCAACATAATCTCCTTATTCTTGTATGCTATGCCCCAATTAATAAAACCTAGGGTGCTGTATATTTCATTAACTATCATCGATGTCATAAAAATCTATCTGGTTCACTAATGTTCTTCAGGGAAGGAAATCTGCCATCCTTACCTGGTCTGGCCTACATGTGACTCCAGATCCACATCAATGTGGTTGACTCTTAACTGCCCTCTGAAATGTCCTAGCAAGCCACTCACTTTGAGGGGAATTGGGAATGGGCAACAATTGCTAACCTTGACAGCAATGCCTGCTTCTATTGAAAGAATTTTTAAAAATGATCAAAACTATTGGTGGCATAGGTTTGTTTTATTCCATCACATCATGTTGCAAATGTTGACAGCTTCAATAACATGTGCCAGAGAGAAATGATTACATGTAGTAAGTGCAAAGGAGCACTGTGGTATTAACATGTGATTTGAATCACATGGGGCGGCACAGTGGGGCAGCACAGTGGCACAGTGGTTAGCACTGCTGCCTCACAGCTCGGGGGACCAGGGTTCGATTCCCAGCTTGGGTCACTGTCTGTGTGGAGTTTGCACATTCTCCCTGTGTCTGCGTGGGTTTCCTCCAGATGCTCCGATTTCTTCCCACAGTCCAAAGATGTGTGGGTTAGGTGGATTGGCCATGCTAAATTGCCCCTTAGTGTCAGGGGACTAGCTAGGGTAAATGCATGGGGTTATGAGGATAGGATCTGGGTGGGATTGTGGTCGGTGCAGGCTTGATGGGCCAAATGGCCTCCTTCTGCACGGCAGGATTCTATGATTCTATGAATGTACAACTGAGCTGCATTGGCACATCTCATACAGTTGAAGCAGAGATACCGCCACAAGATATGGTGTTACGTCATCTGGATTGTATCTCATGGATTACTCTGGCCATTCATTAATTTGACAGTTGCTAATATATCACTGGGGGTTTAAAAGGGTGGATTTACATCATTCCCGCATTGAACAGGAAAGGAAAATTTGTCGATGGTGATTGCAGACCAGTAAAGGACATGCTGGACTTTCCTGCTATGGAGAAAAGTACAGCAGCTTCTCTCAAGGGCTTGCCACCAGATTTTCATTTCCGTATTCTGTCCAGTCAATGTTTAATGCCCAGGCAATAGAGATGGAAATCAACTCCACTGTTTTGTCCTAGGAAAGTTAATTTTCCATTTTTATAGTTTGACATGTTGGGCCTTAAGGTATTTCGAAGGTGAGCATTTTAATTTTATGATTGGCTGACTTTATGACTAGTAATGAAGAAATTACTCAACTCCATCCTTGCGTTTTCATGCTTTTCATTAATACTGTGCCATAATTCTTATATAATTCATCTTGTGCTCCAGCTTGTATGAGAGTGGAGACAGCTTATTTTCACAATCATTCTTATAGATTGCTGCTGCTTTGAGAACTGCACTAAAATAAATGGAGCTAATTGCAGCCAATAAAATATTACCCTGAAATTCTCAAAAACCTGAACCAGGCTTAAGGCAGAACCACAGCAAACACCGTTATCCTCGCACAGAAGCTTCAGGAAATTATCATTCCAGTGATTTACATTAGTTTTCATGCCATGCCAGAATTGCTTAGGCCATCACACTGCTGATTTACTCAAATCATCACTGTAATCATAAAAAAAACATACAACTTCCATTCCAACCTCTGCTCAAAACATTGGTGATTTCAAATTTACTGGATTTCGGGTACTCTACTTTTGCTTTCAAATCACACTGACGCAGTAAAGAACAAGGCTATTCTGCACAGCTAGCTGTTAAGAGAACAATCCAATTAGACTCACTCCTGTCCTCTTTCTCTTCAGTCCTGCAAAGTTTAGCCCTTCAAGGATATATCCGATTTCCTTTTGAAAGTTATTATTGAATCTGCTTTCAGCACCCTTTCAGACAATGTATCCCAGGTCTTAACTCATAGAATCATCATAGAAACCCTACAGTGCAGAAGGAGGCCATTCGGCCCATCGAGTCTGCACCGACCACAATCCCACCCAGGCCTTATCCCCACATATTTACCCACTAATCCCTCTAACCTACGCATCCCAGGACTCTAAGGGGCAATTTTTAAACCTGGCCAATCAACCTAACCCGCACATCTTTGGACTGTGGGAGGAAACCGGAGCACCCGGAGGAAACCCACGCAGACACGAGGAGAATGTGCAAACTCCACACAGACAGTGACCCGAGCCGGGAATCGAACCCGGGACCCTGGAGCTGTGAAGCAGCAGTGCTAACCACTGTGCTACCGTGCCGCCAACTCATTGCGTAAATATTTTTCCTCATGTCATTTCTGGATCTTTTGCCAATTACTTTAAATCAATGTCCTCTGGTTAGTAACAGTCTGCCCAGAAACATGTTCTCCTTATTAATTCTTTTAAAACTGATTTTGAACATTTCAATCAAATCTATTCTTAATTTCCTCCGCTCCAAGAAGAATAGATCTTCTCTTGTCTTTCCATAAAACTGAAGTCCTTCATCCCTGATCTATTCCAGTAAATCTCCTTTGCATCCTCCCTAAGGCCTTACATTGTAAAACTTGTGAAAACACTATTGTAGGAAGATGCTGATAGACTTAAATACCTGCAAAGATTGTGGGAGCGAGCTTATCAAAATAATTCCAAGTGCCAAACGAGCATGAAAACTGGAGATAATCACACCTATTTTTTGGGCATACACCCAGACGCAATCATATGGCATTTAGGAAAATAAAGATCCAAAATATATAACCAGTAGGGGGAATGGATGGACTCTACTCATGCCAGGAAGCCAGCTGTTGAGTTTTAGAGGCGCTATTGAACAGGTGTCCTGATCTCCCAATGCACTGTTACAATGTAGGAAATATGGCAGCCAATGTGCGCACAGCAATCTCCTACAAATACAGATGAAATAATGACCAGATAATCTATTTTAGGTATTGGCTAAGGCATGAGTGCCGAAAGACAAAGTTTGAAAGGATATGGAAAGTATTTGTGAAATAACCCATTGTTCATTTTATAACTTTAGGGACTAGTGCAGTGGTGGGCATTCTGCAGCTCTGCACTGCATGCAGCCCATCAGGGTTTTAAGCATGGCTCATGTGCAGGGTTTCAAAACTCCACTGGTTTCTGTCTGCGTAGCTTTTTCCTACCGGCATTACTGGAGTGATACGCATGTGAAGCAAGGGCACGTGAAACGAGGTGCGTGCCGACTGTGCACAATGACCGTGAGAGCAGAGCGCTCCTACTGTGTCCAATCAAAGCACTGCTACGGATCAATCAACACGTCCAACAAATTTCAGTTCCTCAAACACGTGTTCACAAAATGACCCTCTCCTGGTCTTGGTTACAACACTGGTGGAGGTGGGAAATTGAGCTTTTTATGTTACTTCTATAATTTAAGGTAAGCGTAAATACTTATTTCGTTTTTACCATTTGAAGTTGATGACGGTTCTATTAATTTTTGAACGAAAAAGCATTTTCTATAACTCGTAATAAAATATTCAGCATGTATTAAATGTATTTAATCCTGTTTGTGGGGTCATGGTTCATGAAGAAGCCCAATTTCAATCTTACGGCCCACTGAGATGAAGGAGGGCCACTTATGTGACCCCTTCACTAGCTTAGGTTACTCTACGAATGTACTGATTAAAAATTGTGTGTATGGAATTTTTCCACTACTAATATTTCACTGACATGAATTCCAGTTCTTTAATAATGCAAGAAAAGTCTTTTAAGTCTGAAGAATTATAATTTTAAAATGTTGCTGCTACATTATTCTTGATTATGTTATTTTTCAGATAGAGAAAGAACCAAATATGCTGCAAGGCATATTCATTTATTGTGGTTTCAAATAATATTCCCAACCATGCTTTGTTTTTGCCCAGTATCTTATTAAAGCCAAGCAACCTATGAATAATAAATTGTGGCAATTAAAATGATGCTAGTGTCGTACACTAATTAATTAATTTTTTCCATTTTTGGAATAATTGGGGAGGCGATGGCCTTGTGGTATTATTGCTATATTAATCCAGAAACTCAGCTAATGTTCTGGGGACCTGGGGTTC
Source organism: Mustelus asterias (assembly GCF_964213995.1). NCBI lineage: Eukaryota > Metazoa > Chordata > Chondrichthyes > Carcharhiniformes > Triakidae > Mustelus > Mustelus asterias. Next base: position 92,803,323 of record NC_135815.1, on the reverse strand, counting down.
GAATCCCGCCATGACAAGTGGTGGAATTTGAATTCAATGAAACATATCTGGACTCCACTGATGACCACAAAACCATTGCCAATTGTCGAAAAAACCCATTTGGTTCACTAATGTCCTTTAGGGAAGGAAATCTGCCATCCTTATCCGGTCTGGCCTACATGCAACTCCAGAATCCCAGCAATGTGGTTGACTCTAACTGCCCTTGGGCAACTAGGGATGTGCAATAAATGCTGGCCAGCCAGCGACGCCCATGTCCCACAAATGAATTTTTAAAAATTACTACAAGTGTTTCCATATGCAGAAAAACCATTATATTGTCATCAATATAATATAAACTTTGTTATTCATCACAAAACTTCTGTAAGGCAAAACCAGAATGCACCAGCAACATTCTTTAACTTATGTGGTTAAGCAATTATAGTAAACAAGTGAAAACAAATTTAAAAGTGGAAAACCAGTGGACTGGAAGAACTATATAAGTAACAAAGGTTACGAAGATATTAATCCGAGGTGCAAAAATTAAATATGAAAAAACTCACAAGGATATCTAAGCTAACAGCAACATTTTCATAAATGTATTAAGTGAAAGTGATAATGGGGAACAAAAGTCCATTAAAGACAGTTGCAGGGAAGACTATAATGGACAGTAATGAAATAGCAGGTGTGCTAAATGAGTATTATCTTATATCTGTTTTCACATGGGAGGCAAACATGGGAAGTTAAAATTAAGTTAAGGGGAGGAATTTAGTAGATTTAAGTTTAAAAGGTAAGAGAAAATATTGGACATAAGTTTGGTTTGAATTCCCCTGAACTTAAAAGATTGAGGGAATGATCTAATTGAGCACCACAGTGGCACAGTGGTTAGCACTGCTGCCTCACAGCACCAGGGACCTGGGATCAATTCCAGCCTTGGGTGACTGCGGAGTTTGCATGTTCTCCCTGTGTCTGCGTGTGTTTTCTCTGGGTGCTCCAGTTTCCTCCTGCACTCCAAAGATGTGCAGGTTAGGTGGATTGGCCATGATAATTTGCCCCTTAGTGTCGGGGGGGACTACCAGGGTAAATATGTGGGGTTACGGGGATAGGGCCTGGGTGGGATTGTTGTCGGTGCAGGCTCGATGGGCCGAATGGCCTCCTTCTACACTGTTGGGACCCCAAGGTTCTGTGAAATATTTAAAATGCCAAAATGATTCAATAGGGAAAGGATTTCCCCTGGTGGGTGAATTGAGGACAAAAGTAGAGCTAGCCCTTTTAGGACTAAAATTAGGAAGTACTTTGTACTCAAAGAGTAGTGTAAATTTGGAACTTCCCAAAGGCAGTGGATATTGGATCAATTGAAATTTCCAACGATGACAGCAATATAATCTTTTTTGATATAGGTATCGAGGAACATGGAGAAAAGGCAAACAAATGTTGCGAAGGTAGAGATCAGTCATGATCTGATTAAATGGCGAAACAGGCTTGAGGGCCTGAATGGCCGACCATTCCTGTTCCTCTGTTTGTCTTCCATCAATTATTATAAATGATGGAACAGTCTGTGTTAGAGAGCGGTAGCACAATTACGTCATCCCATATCAACTGCTAACTCAACACAATCTCAAGTATATGCATGTTCCTCTTAAATTATTTTGCATAATTAACTGGTGATAGCTATGTATTTACAGCTTTAATAAAAAATAGTTACCAGTAATTAATGACTGGTAAAGAAGATTTTTATGATTTATACCCCAGGAAAATGACTAGTAACTAGAATGAGAATACAAATTACAGCAGCTTATTTAGTATTTAATCACTTCAATTGCATAAGTCATTATTTTGTACTTTAAAACAGCATTTAACCCACGTGATGGTGTTGGTCCTTTGGCATATTTTTCATATATAATGGGGAGTACATCATCATTTTACATAATTCTTTTACTTTGATAATTTGCTTTTGTAAAACTAGAGGCTAATTTTAACTTGAGGAACACAATGGGAAGCTGCAGGCAGATTGTGTCCATCACCTCCCCATTATGTTGCGACCCGAGCCTTTTGAAGTACTGGCGTCAAGTACACACAGCTGACAAGCTGAGTCTGCTAAATCAGTGCTTCAAGGCAGGTGGAGAGGGGGGTCTTTATGTTTATGGATAGAAGCCAAGCCCTAACACAGCCTGGGGGTGGGGATCCCAGGGATGGGCCTTGCACAGACCAGCGTTAGGCCAGATTTCTTTTGAGCACCCACATGAAGACTCCAAATCTTTTTACTCTCCTCGGTTCCTTAAAAATAAATGGTACAACAAAGCTGCAGCTCTAACTGACCTCCAGCAGTCTCGATCCGGATCCCTGGTTAACCTGCTCAATGTTGGTACAAATGGGTCCCAGGAACCTCAGCCTCAAAGAAATCTGGTGGAGCTTTGATCTCAAGAAGATAAAAGGCATTACTGTCACGATCATGAATGAGCGTGAAGGATTTGAGGGCATAAGGCTGCTTCATAACATATTTCAGAAGCAAATTAGAATACGCAATCAGTAAATATCTGTATTTGTTTATTTAAAAAACCACTTTTAATCTTACAGTGTAAATATTTGAACTTTTACTTTATAGATGTGGTTACTGTGAATTATTCCACATGGATACAAGCTGGCTGTTCAACGACCCATCTCTAATTGTCATGACTCAAGCCCTAACTTCATGCTCTATTTTTCCCAAAATCAATCAGACCTTTCCATATCACTGGATGCACTTCCCTGAGCAGATTCTGAACAGCTGTTATAAAATCCTAAAAGTGAAACTGAACAATAAATATTTGCGTACTTTTTCACAAAATCTAAACTGTAACTAAGGGCTAGGAATTGGTCAGCATTCACCTTTGGGTGCAGGTGTCAGGATTTGCCAAGTGCCCATACCAGTTGCTGTGGAGACAAGCAGCATGCAAATTTCAGGCTGCCTCCTCATTTCCATGCTTTGAACCATGGCAGCACACAAAATGGAGCGGCTGAGTCCCTAAAAGAATACAATGCTGGCATGTGTTCCAGCTAGCCTCCAGTTCTTAAAGTTTATCTCTCTTAAAAGGAAACTGCATTAAATTGAAGGAAGCTGCAACTGAATGCTTTTGCCGTCATTCCAAAGAAGGAACATGAAAGACCCGGGCAGAGAGAACTCTCTTAGGCTCACCAATGCATTAGGCTCACCAATGCAGTGCTGGAGACCTTACTCCAGGAGATGAAGAGAAGAATGCCAAGTTTCTATGCGTTAGGAGGCCCTCAGGAACACCTTCAGAAAGTAGTGGGAGCAGATGGAAAGGGAGGTCTTGGAGGATGGACCCTTGGAGATGGCTAGGATGACTGCCCCAGGAGAAGTCAATTAAGACAAGATGAGCATTTTGATGCCTGAACTGGTTCAGTGGTGCCCTGCAGAACATCCCTGCATTGTGGTTCTGCTACACCCTCTGTTAGTAAGAAAGAACCATAGAAAATTAGAACCATAGAAAATTACAGCTCAGAAACAGGCCTTTTGGCCCTTCTTGTCTGTGCTGAACCATTTTATGCCTAGTCCCACTGACCTGCACTTGGACCATATCCCTCCACACCCCTCTCATCCATGAACCCGTCCAAGTTTTTCTTAAATGTTAAAAGTGACCCCGCATTTACCACTTTATCCGGCAGCTCATTCCACACTCCCACCACTCTCTGCGTGAAGAAGCCCCCCCTAATATTCCCTTTAAACTTTTCTCCTTTCACCCTTAACCCATGCCCTCTGGTTTTTTTCTCCCCTAGCCTCAGCGGAAAAACCCTGCTCGCATTCACTCTATCTATACCCATCAAAATCTTATACACCTCTATCAAATCTCCCCATAATCTTCTACGCTCCAGGGAATAAAGTCCCAACCTATTCAATCTCTCTCTGTAACTCAGCTTCTCAAGTCCCGGCAACATCCTTGTGAACCTTCTCTGCACTCTTTCAATCTTATTTACATCCTTCCTGTAACTAGGTGACCAAAACTGTACACAATACTCCAAATTCGGCCTCACCAGTGCCTTATATAACCTTACCATAACACTCCAACTTTTATACTCGATACTCCGATTTATAAAGGCCAATGTACCAAAGGCACTCTTTACGCCCCTATCCACCTGTGACGTCACTTTTAGGGAATTCTGTACCTGTATTCCCAGATCCCTCTGTTCAACTGCACTCTTCAGAGTCCTACCATTTACCCTGTACGTTCTTCTTTGGTTTGTCCTTCCAAAGTGCAATATCTCACACTTGTCTGCATTAAATTCCATTTGCCATTTTTTAGCCCATTTTTCTAGTTGGTCCAAATCCCTCTGCAAGCTTTGAAAACCTTCCTCACTGTCCACTACACCTCCAATCTTTGTGTCATCAGCAAACTTGCTGATCCAATTGACCACATTATCATCCAGATCATTGATATAGATGACAAACAACAATGGACCCAACACCGATCCCTGCGACACACCACTAGTCACAGGCCTCCACTCAGAGAAGCAATCCTCCACAACCACTCTCTGGCTTCTTCCATTGAGCCAGTGTCTTATCCAATTTACAACCTCCCCATGTATACCTAGCGACTGAACCTTCCTAACTAACCTCCCATGAGGGACCTTGTCAAAGGCCTTGCTGAAATCCAGGTAGACAACATCCACCGCCTTCCCTTCATCCACTTACCTGGTAAAAAGTTTCAATGTTTCCATAATTTTTTGAATAATTAAAGCAATGAACTAATTTGCTTGAAATTCGTTTTTGAATAGTCAGCGAGTAGGGTGTGAGGGCTCGAATTTTCCTGTATCATCATCAGGTACTGCTTGATGTACAGCAGAGGGCAAAAATGAAGTAAAGCCTTGAAAATACTCCTTGGTGACACCTCTACACTAATATAAAGTGTGAAACCTCTCCAACATCAGCCCCTAAGAACAAAAATTAAATTATGTGTAAAAGAATAAATTGATGATATAGGCTCCTTTCAACCTGAAGTTAGACAGAAATTGCCTTTAATCATGAATTTCCCCAACATAGAAAGCAATCACAATCATTAAAACATGGACATTTCCCCTTTCCATGAGAATCTCAATTACAATACAATGATGCATAGACACAAATTTACCTATTTTCAATTCCATTTGACATATGTCACGTTTGCCTCATTGTCGGAAGGTTGTGAGCATAAATTCCAGGGACTTCAGCACAAAAATCTAAGCTGCCACTCCAGCACAATAATAAAAGAGTAGCTCACTGTTGGAGGTACCGTCTTTTGGATGAGATGTTAAACCGAGTCCCTGTCTGCTCTTTCAGATTAATATAAAAGATCTCATGGCACTATTCTGAAGAAGAACAGGCGGGTTATCCCTGCTGTCCTAGTCAATATTTATCCCTCAATCAACATCCCAAAAACAGATTCACTGGTCATTATCGCATTGCTGTTTGTGGGAGTCGCTGTGTGAAAACTGGCTGCCTTGTTTCCGACATTAGAACAGTGGCTACACTTCAAAAGTACTTTATTGGCTTTAAATCTTTGGGTTGTCCTGAGCAGTTTTTCATCAACACCAGTCCAGAGTAACATTCCATTTAAACAAGTAATAGAGTGTTAATGTCTCTATTGATCTAAATTTATTGAACTGGGGGGGACTTCTCCTGTTCCACCTGTTGCGGGCGGGGGTGAGGGGATCATGCAAAGGTCCATTGACCTCAGGTGGGATTCTCCGGTTTTGGGGCGAGTGCGGCCAGAGAATCCCACCCCTGGACTTTTCTGTCCTTTCACATTTTATATCATTTACCATTTTAAGGCAATATTTCTTGTTTTTGTTTCCTAGTAGACAAAGGCATGCCAACAGGAAGTTTTGCAGACAAGAACTGGGTGCGGAATAAGGATTTAGCTACATACGTGACTTAGGACACATGGACATCCTGTCTATGAAACCTTACTTCCTGTTAGGCTATTTTGACACAAGTTTTTGCCAAGTTTTCCATTTTGAATTCCAACGCCCATATTTATAATGAAAAACTGTCTCTGTAAAATGTGTTGCATTGCAATGATTCTCTCCAGCTAGGAAAGCACCATGTCCTCTCAGTTTTGCAGTTTACAACTTCTCGGACTGTGCTCCAACCAACGTTATACTTCTGCTTCCCAAATTGCTGAGAATTGTGACATTTAAAGAAAGGATTTGCATATATATTGCCTTCATATTGACCATCTTGTCCTCATAATATACCAAAGTACTTCACAGTCGTTAAATATTTTAAAGTGTGTTCAATGTAGGCAAACACAAAGCCAAGTGAATCGTACAAACAACATAAATAACCAGATTATCTGATGTTTTTGACTATAAATAATAATAAAATCAAAGTATTAAATCCAAATAATAATGAATTGAGGATTGGACTACAAGGGGCAGTTGGTGGTGGCATAGTGGTAATGTCACTGGATTAGTAATCCAGAGGTCCAGGCTAATACTCTGGGGACACAGGTTTGAATCCCACCATGGCAGCTGGTAGAATATGAATTCAATTTATAAATCTGGAATTAAAAGCTTGTCTCAGTATTGGTCACTATGAAACCAATTGAAAGAAGTAGTGAAGATGGAGAATGGATTCTGGGTGGGTGAGATATCACCAAGAGTAGCTTGGTGACACCACTATTGACCAAGCTGGCTGAGTCCTAAAGGACATAACTGCAAGACTGAGGATGATAGTGAGGAAACCAACAAGAGAGAAAAGCCTACTTGACCTTGTCCTCACCAACCTACCTGTCGCATTTGCACCTGCCCATGACATCACAATCCTTGTGTAAACCAAGTCCTACCTTCACATTTAGGTAGGACCTCGACCTTTGTGTTGTATAGTGCTAACACTATGCTAGACGGCATGATCCAGCAACTCAAAACTGGGCATCCATGAGATGCTGCGGGGCAGCAGCAGAATTGTACTTGACTACAATCTGTAACCTCATGGCCTGATATATCCCCCACTTTATCATTACCCTCAAGTTAGGAATCATGCCTCGCTCAATGTAGAGTGCAGGAGGGCATGCCAGGAGCAGCACCAGGCATACTTAAAAATGAGGTGTCAACCTGGCGAAGCTACAGGACTACTTGCATGCCTAGGCTATGCCACAACCCAGATTCAAGCATTACCCAGAGTCTCCGGATTACTAGTCTGATGACAATACCACTGGGTACCTTATTGAGGCTCTGTACTGTAGAGGAACATCTACTGAAAACAAAGGGCAGTTTGGCCACTATTTTCAAATATATGCAAGACCTGATCAGTGGTACTGGGACTCACAAAATTTACATTTAAAGTAATGCTTAATATGGCTAAAAGTTATTTTCAACAGTATTGGCGGACATCTTAACAGTCCTCTGATCGTTCTTTGTTTGCTCCTTTATGAGCTGGGTTAACTGCCCATTAAATAATGATTAGAGGAACATCATACAAACATGTTCGGATTTTATTCACTTGTCCAGCCAACTGTGGCCTGAAGTTACCGCGAGGGGCACCATAGGCAATTTATTAGTTTTGCCAAAATGAAGTGACACTAAAACATATTGGCTTAAACCCGCATCTAAAGTTACCCTGAATCAGTGCAATGGAGCAGAGTGATCAAATGTAACCAACTCTTGACCGGAGCAAGCCAATGGAGGTGCGGTAGCGTTGTAGCCTTCAGTTTTTTTTCCAAATGATTTTTAGGGTCGCATGTTTGTATTCATCAAGGTGAGGGATGTTAATGTTGGGCAACATTCCTCATTTTGGTTATCCAATCTCAATGCAAAACAGCCCCAACTCAGGTGTATCACTGTTCCACATAGAGTAAAGCCTTTACCCAACACCATAATCCTCTGTCGCACCAGTTTGGCATTTTTCCATGTGCCACTTCAGCTACCACCAAGAATTGGATTGAAACAGCCCAACTTCATCCTATATAGGAAGGGATGTTTCTCCCATCAGCTTTGGATGGTTCGAATCCAAGTCCCTGATGTGCAAAGCTAGCAGCTAACCCACCATGCCACCAAGCCCCCACCATGCCACCAAGCCCCCACCATGCCACCAAGCCCCCACCATGCCACCAAGCCCCCACCATGCCACCAAGCCCCCACCATGCCACCAAGCCCCCCCCCTCCCCCCCGCCCCCAACCAACCATCATTTAAAATGCCCTCCACTAAAGATATATATATAATGGCGTTATTAGCCAGAGACCTCACTTTAACCTTACAGCAACCTTTCTACTGGATTATGCAATACAGGTATAACTTAATTTAGACTTTGTAATATTTCTATCTAAAATGTAGCAGATTGCTAGAACAGTGGACATTAATGTGTATCCTGGCACAAATGTGAGATAGATCCTGTAGATCTGCATTCAGCCCGAGGAGAAAGGTGTCCGAATGGCAGACAGAAACAAGGTTCAAATTGAATTTCTTTAATCAAGGAATTGTGAGGGCCCTCGGGTTATAATTTAAACCCATGTGACAGAACAAGCTTTTTAATCCTTTGGTTACTGTCATTCTGTGACCTTCAACAGAAATAAAAACAATAAATGCATTTGAAATTTGTTATTGCATGTTTTTTCTGGATTATTTACCATACTTCAGAAGATTCACTGAACACTGTTTCTCTTTAGCAGTCAGTGAGTAAGACTTAATGCCGGGCCAGGTGAATGCACTGTAGAAGATAAAAGTTATTACCTTGGCAAAAAAAAAAATTGTTTTTTGACACAGTGAAGTCAAGATTTTTGGAATCACCTTTACCACAGCTCAGGGGGGCCATGTAACACCAGATCCTGCAATGGAACCCCCGCACCCACCCCCCTCCATAGTCGAATGGGCTATTGGCACATGAAAAGTCCAGGGATTTCATTTAGGGTTGGATTTTACATGACCGGGAAGGAATATTTCCAGCAGTGGTGTTAGGGGGGGACACATAATTTAGGGTGGGTAGGATGCCCACTCCACCACCTTCCTGTTCATCTCAGAGCTCACCCCCAGGATATGGGCAGCAAAATCGGCAGTCTCCCTGCCATTTTTAAAACAGCAATCAAGGGATAATTAGGCTTACGACCAAGCCAAGTGACACTGCCCACACTATAAAACATTTGGCATGGGCAGCTGGGCAGAGCAGGCAGCCTGATCTTTTACCTACCTTCTTCAAAGGGCAGGATGAAAGGGGGTGTTGGATCTTCAGGGGCTAGCCTTTACGGATCGGGAGTCGCTCCCTTAAGGTCGAAAACCCCCCTACTTCCTCCTCCCTCCCAGCCTTAAACCCAATTCCCCCAAACCCACCACTGGTCCCAACCCCACCCTCCTCCCTAACCATCCAAAACCCACTCTGCCCAAGACCCCAGACTTACCAGTTCCTTGGATCCTGAGCCGCCTTCTTGTAGTTCTGGCAGTTGCCACTCTAGGCTCTACTGGGACTGATGGAACTGCCAGCCAATCAGATTGGCCGGCAGCTCCAGAGGGTGGGTCTTCCTCCCATGGGAGGGGTGGAAGTCCCACACTCACCTTGTTAAGCCTGTTTGTAGTGCAGTATAGCTGCAGGGTGAGCTGGCAAGGAGTGGCTCAGCTCCACACAAATTTTACCTCTGGGCGGGCTGCAGCGGGTGGGGTCAAGCTGCTTGCACCCCTTGTATTATTCATCCCATGTTGTGCACTTGGCTGGGAAGCATAACATCTAATAAGGTAGTAGCTCTTATAGGGCTGAAGTTCATCATTTGTAGCGATGATAGAGGTGGTCTTGATTTCATATGGGCTTTGTGGGACTGTAGGTCATACCATTTTATCTAACACTGAGGAGTTGCAGGTGCCACTACAGTAGATGCTCAGAGCAAATGGTGCTATTTGAAACTAAAGGCTGCCCGCTTATAGTTAAAACCTCATACCTGACACAAAATCAGAGATATGGGCCCGGATTCTTTGATCTCATTTGCCTCACTATCAGTGCAGTGAGAACAGAGAATTTGGTGCTCGGTCAAATCTCCATTCACTGCAGCAGGCTGGAAAATCCCAGCTGGGGGCGAGGTCGCAGAAGTCCAGCCAAGATTTCTCACATCAGGTCGAAGTGCACTTCTCAGTACTGCACAGGCTTCTTGTGCAGCCAATGACACATGGCACCACTGCGGAACTCTCATGCCCTCTAGGAGATACCATTTTGTATCCTGATGTGCACTTTAGGCTATTAATGGTCAACAGTCATGAATATATCACCCATTATATTTTCTCCCAAATGATCACAATGTCATCAAATTAAGACAGTGTGGTTACCTTTGGATAATGACCTGATAATGACATGGCATAATGATATTTATTTGGCCAGATACCACCTATACAGTAACTGAATAGAACCACATTGGTCTGAATTTTGGCACCTAAAAACAGCTGGATTGAGGTCAAATTAGAAGTTAACATTGCACTGTAGGATTCTATGATTCTAAAAATATGAAACCCAACCGAAACTGACTCCAATCTCTCCACTTCCAGATTTAATTGAGGTGCAACAGGGGGCAGAAAGCGAACTCATCTCAGCAGGTGGGTTTGCAATTTATATATTTTAACAAGCCTGGTGGCCTTGGATTTAACCTGCTTTGCAGGTTTTACAGTGATCGGGTTTTCCAAGCCTCTGGAAACCTGGCAGCTGAAGAGAGACAAGAACAGCTCCAAGAATGAAGTCAATGTCTTTACAGAACTGCTTGTGGACCAGGAGAAGTAGAAGTACTTCGCTCCCCTGATCACCCACCTCACGGCCCCCAACTCCCATCCCCATCATTTAGGCACACCCAACCCCTGTACAAAAAATCCTGGGGTCATCAATTGGACTCCCAACTCCAGGATAGGAGCACCCAATTTTTTTTGTGGGGATCAAACCAACCTGTTGGTGCAGCCTGATCCAGGGTCCTTCTCACCCAACTGGAAATCAAGCCTGTCAACATAGCTGATTTCCAGGTGGGGAATCCGACAAGTGCAAAAGATGGAGTTAAAACTTCTTGGCATGTCGGGAAATCTGAATTTCTGGGTTTCCTGTCTGAAACTCTGGAACTAAGCCTGGGAACTGTTGCCACAGTTTAATGGAGTTTTGTTATTGTACAGCACAAAAAAAGGTCTCTAATAGTGAAGCACACTTGTTTTCCTCAAGGGCAAACTGCAAGTAAAAATCACACCATGATCACTTATCAGAGTGTATATGGCAACATTCTGGTAATGAGAGACAATACAAATTGGAAACATCATCACATTGCACAGACATGAAGAGATATAACCAGTGCTTTGGACTAGAATGAAATTTAACAAATCGCAATCACATTAAAAAGCACATCAACCTCATAGGAAGCACTCTGGATAATGTTAGGGCATCAAAATGAATTGAATGAACTTTCGCAGGCAAGAACACAAGGCTGTATCTTTTCAAAATAGCATATTACTGCAGACAATGAGGCAACTAATACATTTTGGCTATTTTATGAGATAGTTATCACCAAAAGGATATTGCTGAATTTATCAGATTATAAAGAAAACTTTGCCGAGGCATCAACAGAACACATGAAACATAGTAAACTCTAAAATCTCCTTCATTTATGAAAATCATGGTAATATGTTACAGAGGTTCAACAGCCATAAAAAAAATACTTTTATTTCCAATAAGTAGGTTGGATCTGATAGAATTAATTTAATTTCCTCTTGGGGTATTAAAGATTCATGGTGAAGATTTTTCAGCAAGTTATCTGCGCAGTGCTATTTAAATTCTGCTAAATTTAAATAGCACTGCGCAGATAAGTGAAACACAAGCCTTTATTTTTGAAAGCTCAAATTTGAACTGTTTAGATGGTTCTGGAAATGTCAGAGTGGTTTAGCTACCACCTTGGAAAGAACTAGCCTTTGCCTTGGGCAAGTGTGCCCTGTTGATTTTTGTACTAGATATTTTCCATAGATTCAGTGCCACCATGACACCGATTTTCTGTTCCCTATGAACCCACATCTTCCTTCATCTGAAAATTTAGATAAATAGTGAGACCCAGAGGTTAAACAGCAAACTCTGATCACTGTATTTTGGCTCACTGAAATATATTGCATTCTGTCACACCATCTCATTGTCACTTTTAGGCAGATGCACTCTACCAGACTACGTTTCAGATTGTGAACCAATAGACATATCTATTTTACGTATTTTGTATAAACAGCGCAGAATGGAAAAACAGTCTCAGACCAGTAGCCAACTATGCTTTGGGACTGTTGAAACCCATTATTCCTGGCTGTCTTGGCCAGCTGGTTGTTCTGGTTAACAAGTGGTTAACCAGTGGTGGTTGGAAGCCAGTTGATTTCGGTCAGTGGGGGTTTGACCTCAGCAGGTTGGAATCTGGTTGATCTCACTTACAAGGCAGTTGTCCCGAACTCATAGATACCCAGTTGTTCCTGGTGAGGGGGTGGTTGACCTCCATTTGGTTGCAGGCTCGCCACCAGTTGGAGAAGGTAATTGTAGGTTGTCCTTTGGTTGAATCATGTGACCGTTATTATTAACTATTAATGGGACCATTACCTGATCCTTAATGACATTTTGTGCTTCATCACAACAGTGATGTTTTATTATGAAGACAATAATAAAAGTGAAGAGGCTGACTGAGCTTGGTTTCAAGTTGGGAAAGATTGAAGTAAGACAACATAAAAAATGCTGAGCATTTGAAGCACAAAAGATTGAATTAAAGCAACATAAATGATGTGCATTCAATGAATTTATAATCTCCCAGCTGGCCCATCCCACATGAAGTAAGTCTTATAAGTGTAGTTGTATGGAATTTTGACTGAACCGTTGATCATGAACTTCAAGGAGACAGTAGTTGATTTTAAATTTTGATGGCAAAAATAGAAATTAAACAATGCAAAACTCAGCTTTATTTACAATATAATACAACTACATATTCCAAAATCTCAGGCACAATTTAATCTCTGCTAAACGCGGATCCTTACTTAGATCCTAGATCTTGTCAGAGATGTAATTGTTCATTTTCCTTTAACATATCCTCTGCACTGAGACCTGGGCTGGAATGTTATGGCCGTGCACACCGGAAGAATCTTCCCACTGCAATGAACGGAGATTTGGCGTGGCACCAAATTCTCTGACTTCACTGCAGGAATGTGGTGTGAACAGCTGGTAAGATCGTGCCCCCCGGGTTTGGAGGTGACATATAAAGCACGCTGGTGGGCAAAGAAAACAGGGATTATAATCAAGGGAAGGCTTCACAGCAAAGTAACGTAGGCAAGTGAGAGCAGCAGGAGAATCAATGAATATTCCACCCAAATCTCAATAATAGAAAGCATGATTTTAAGCAGATTGAGAGTCAACCAGGTAAGACGATTACCAAACTCCTACTGACCCAGGCAGTGTCAAGGCCTGAATAATTTTAACTCCTGGGTTATCTGTTCCTAGTTGGTCAGTTGCTTAGCTGAAATGAGTGGAAGATGGCTGATAACCAGTGGGCCAAGGCAGAATTTTGGGCTGCTGGCATTGAAGGGAGAGGGTTTTTGAAGAGTCGCCCGTTCAGGAAGGAAGGGTATCCAGGGCAGAGTAGGGCTAAACTTCCCTTTGGTGGACCGGAGGAGTTCTGCTATCCCTTCAGGTCTCACAAGAAATATAAAGCGAAAAATCAACCCTTTGATCCTCAACTGGCTCTAGATCCTCTTCTCACTATCTTGACCTGGTGAAAAAATAACAACTGCTTCCCTGCTCCGGCTACCAGTTAAAATTGCAGTCAGGGCTCAGTGATGTTATCAGATACTGACCTGTTTACTTGAAATAAGATGCCTTGAGTTTCAGGAAGGCAGCCTTGCCATCTGCACTGAAGAGCAGGTTAAAATTCAGGACAGTGTATACAGCGTTGGACATTGGCAGGTAAGACATCCTGCCAATTTTAACAGCCCACCTGGTTTTTTTCGAGCACACGCCGTTGAAATTGCCCTATATTTCTTTATGACCTCCAACCATAATAGTGTTAAAATTGCCCTAAAGATACCTCTATCTGACCTCCAATCATTAAATTGATCCTGGAAGAATGGTCTCTGACTATTTGCATGATTAACACGTACCACAGAGCCACTGATTTAGCCCAGTGTCTGTGCTGGTTTCTACTGACTGCTGACAAAGCACAAGCAGACAAATAAAACCCACAGTTGCAAATTCCTGGCCATAGAGCTTTCCATGAAAGGAGTAAAAAATATTGTCTCACTCGCAAACCTAATCCACTATTTCATCCGAGATATCTCAGATGTGGAAAGCCCAATGACATCGTGTACTGAGATTTCCAAAATCAATTTGGCAAAATCCTTCATGAAAGTTTATTCATCAAACTAACAGCCATATGGATTCAGGTAAACTCTGGAAAAGGACAAGGAACCAATTGAAGGATAAAAAGCAATGGGTACTCATTCTGTTATGTTGGAGTGTAGGAGAAGGACTGAGTAGGATGTCCCAGGGCTTAGTGTTGGATCTTGTTGATAAAAATGACTCAGAAACTGAATGCAAAGTGGTTAACTTTGCTGGCGATATCAAGCTGGGAGGCTCAGTGGAATCAGGGGAAACAGCTCAAAACTGACAGTGAGGCGGATAAAATAACTGATATATGGGCAGATAAACGGCCCATGAAATTTAATGTAGACAAGTGCATATGTGGAGGATGGAAAAATAACGCTACACATATATTCTATAAATGGTGTTAGCTAAGGTTGAAGTGGAATAAGATTTAATAATTTTGATAAGGCTCTACAGTAAATATGTCCAACCAATGCATTCAGCAGTCAACATATAAAAGAATGTTGAGCTGCACAGCCAAAACAATTGAATACAAGCAAAAGGAAGTCATGGTCCAACTTCCAGTCAGACCACACCTTCAGAAAACCGAGACATCAGAGACACATTCAAGTCCTGGAAGCACTGCAAAGAATATTCACAGCTCTGACGTCTAGTGTCAAGCAACTGAGACCTGAAGATAGATTTTTCAGCTGGGAAATCTAGATAGAAATGGTTCGATCAATCAGACGCAGCATGGATTCATGAGGGGAAAGTCGTGCTTGACGAACATGTTGGATTTTTATGAAGATGTGACTAGGGCGGTTGATGGAGGAGAACCGGTGGATGCGGTGTTTTTGGATTTCCAAAAGGCGTTTGATAAGGTGCCCCATAAAAGGCTACTGAAGAAGATTAGGGCACACGGAGTTGGGGGTAGTGTGTTAAAGTGGATTGGGGACTGGCTAGCCGACAGGAAGCAAAGAGTCGGAATAAATGGGTGTTTTTCCGGTTGGAGGAAGGTAACTAGTGGCGTGCCGCAGGGATCGGTACTCGGGCCGCAACTATTTACCATTTATATAGATGATCTGGAGGAGGGGACGGAGTGTAGGGTAACGAAGTTTGCAGACGACACAAAGATAAGTGGAAAAGTGAATCGTGTGGAGGACGGAGAAGATCTGCAGAGAGATTTGGACAGGCTGAGTGAGTGGGCGAGGATATGGCAAATGGAGTATAACGTTGAGAAATGCGAGGTTATACACTTTGGAGGAAATAATAACAAATGGGATTACTATCTCAATGGAAACAAATTAAAACATGCTACCGTGCAAAGGGACCTGGGGGTCCTTGTGCATGAGACGCAAAAGCCCAGTCTGCAGGTACAACAGGTGATCAAGAAGGCAAATGGGATGTTGGCCTATATTGCGAGGGGGATAGAATATAAAAGCAGGGATGTCTTGATGCACCTGTACAGGGCATTGGTGAGGCCGCAGCTGGAATACTGTGTGCAGTATTGGTCCCCTTATATGAGGAAGGATATATTGGCATTGGAGGGAGTGCAGAGAAGGTTCACCAGGTTGATACCGGAGATGAGGGGTTTGGATTATGAGGAGAGGCTGAGGAGATTGGGTTTGTACTCGTTGGAGTTTAGAAGGATGAGGGGGGATCTTATGGAGACTTATAAGATAATGCGGGGGCTGGATAGGGTGGAGGCGGAGAGATTCTTTCCACTTAGTAAGGAAATTAAAACTAGAGGACACAGCCTCAAAATAAAGGGGGGTCGGTTTAAGACAGAGTTGAGGAGGAACTTCTTCTCCCAGAGGGTGGTGAATCTCTGGAATTCTCTGCCCACTGAGGTGGTGGAGGCTACCTCGCTGAATATGTTTAAAGCGCGGATGGATGGATTCCTGATCGGTAAGGGAATTAAGGGTTATGGGGATCAGGCGGGTAAGTGGTACTGATCCACGTCAGATCAGCCATGATCTTATTGAATGGCGGGGCAGGCTCGAGGGGCTAGATGGCCTACTCCTGCTCCTATTTCTTATGTTCTTATGTTCTTATGAAAGGAAGTGCAATAGCAAATGGCATGAAAAAGGTAAATCCAGAACATTACTCTAAATTGTTGGAGTTGGACAAAGGGACCTAAGTTCAAAGCAGTAAAATATAGCTTTAGTACTGACATCAAGACATTCTACTGAACAGAGAGAGTGACCAACACTTGAAATAGACTTTCACATAGGACATGGGATGAACTGGAGAAACAATAATAGCTTGTAATTAGATAACACCTTTAATATAATAAAACGTCCCAAGTAACTTCATAGGAGCGTTATAAATATGTTTGACACCAAGCCATGTAAGGAGGTAACAGGCATATGAAATGCTCTGCCAATGAGGTGGGTTTTAAAGCGTGTCTTAAAGGAGGAAACGGAGGTAGACAGGCACAAAGGTGCACGGAGGGAATTGCATATAGGGCCCAGGCAGCTGAAGGCACAGCCACCAATGGTGCAGCGATTAAAATTGGAGATTCTCAAGAGACCAGAATCAGAAGAGCACAGATATCTTGGAGAACTGTGGTTTGCAGCACATTACAAAAAATCAGGACATGCGAAGCCATGGAGGGTTTTGAAAAAAAGGAACGAAAATCTTAATGTCAAGATGTTGCTTACCTAGCCATTGTAGGTCAGTGAGCACAGAGCTGGTGGGTGAATGGGACTTGTTGCGAGTTAGGACATAGGCAGCAGAGTTTTACAAATGTCAAGTTTACAGAGAATAAAATATGGGAAGCCAGCCAGGGTGCATTAAAAAACAATTAGATATTGCCCTGGGGATGGCTCCTGCTCTTGGATGAATTAACTAATGTTAGCCAAATGGTTATTTTGTGAGCTTATTTAATCTGATCACAGCATTGCAAGGTTCAAGCAGTTCTACAATGCAAAAGGGACATTTGAATGGTTAAAGTCCCTGTGTTTTTTTCCTGTTTGACTGGTTTTGCTGGCTGACTGAGTCTACATTCAATTCAATGCACACATAAAAAATAAACTGACACCAAAGGTCAATATCGGAAGTCACAAGTGAGTGGGGATCAAAGGTTATAAAAAGCCAAGGAGATGGAACTGAATTCTCCATCTTAACAAATACTGATCTAACTAATGGGTCTAAGGGTCAGGTTAGTAGAAGGACCCGGAAATAGTTTATTTCCCCAATGTCTTTTCCCCCCCACCCCCCCAAACTGTTTTTTTAAATATGAAAACAGATCAAAGAAATGTAATGCAGTGAGGCTTAAATCAGAACATTTAAATTAGCAACATAGGAACAGGACAAGGCCATTCAGTCTGTCAAGCCTGCTCTGCTACTCAATTAGATCATGTCCGATCATCTACCTAATACCCCTTTCCTGCACTATCTCCATATCAATTTCTGTCATGAACATGCTTAATGATTGAGTTTCTACAGCCCTCTTGGATACAGAATTCCAAAGATTCACCAACTTTTGAGTGAAGAAATTTCTCCTTATCTCAGTCTTAAATGGCCCACCTCTTATCCTGAGCTTATCTCTCCTGGTTTTAGATTAATCAGCCAAGGAAACATATTATCTACATCCATCCTGTCACACCCTGTAAGAATTTTCTAAATTTTAATGAGGTCACCCCTTATTCTTTGAAACTCTAGGGAATATAGAGGCAGTCTCTTCAAACTGTTCTCATAAGCCAATCCTGCTATCCCAGGGATTAATCTGGTGAGCCTCCATTGCACTCCCTATATGGCAAGTATATCCCTCTCCTTAGATAAGGGGACCAAAATACTCCTGGTGACACTTCACCAAGACTCCATATAACTGCAGCAAGACATTGTCACTCCTGTACTCAAATCCCCTTGCGATGAAGGCCAATATACCATATGCCTTCCTAATTGCTTGCTGCACTTGCATGCTAACTTTTAGTGACTCATGAATAAGGACACCATTTGGACACTGAAATTCTCCACCTCTCACCATTTAAGAAACATGGTGAAGGTCAAAGTCCGATCTCTAGGAAATCCTTTCAGCCATGAAAGTATGAGGATTGAGGAGAGTGCAAGAAATTGGATAAATATGTCACTAAATATATTTATTTTAGGAACTATAATTAAGCTTTTAAGAAGAAAATATAAATGTTACCTCGATGGCATAAGTTTTAATTAGGGCTATAAATTACATTGGATGATTGTTGAGACATGCCAATGTTATAAGCAGAGGTAAGCCACTCAGCCTATTGAGCATGTCCTACTATTCAATAAAATCAAGGGGCATAAATTATGAGCTTAAAGACTCTTTCTTCTCTTTCTTCTCTAACCCCTCATAACTCTTGACTCCCTTGTCAGTCAGAAATCTGTCTAACCCAGCTTTGAATATATATTCAATGACCCAGCCCCCACTGCTATCTGTGGATGAGAATTCCAAAGACCTCTAACCCTCTGAGAGAAGAAATTCCTCCTCATCACCGTATCTTCACAACAACTTCATTGCATTGTTACTGTAAGCCTACTTGGGACACCAATAAATAAACTTTAAATTGGGGATGCCTTATCTTTAAAATGTGCTCCCTAGTTCTGAATTCCCCACAACAGGAAACATCCTCTTAGCATCTACTCTGTCAAGACCCTTCAGAATCTTATATGTTTCAATAAGATCACCTCTCTTTCTTGTTGGCAGGCGAGTTATTAAAACTGGAATCAGTTGAAATTAAGCGCAGCCAGGTGACATGTAACTGATCTGACTGGAGTCAGATTCTTTGAACAGGAACCAGATGTCATATGTGAAAATAAATGTTTCAATTGAAAGCTATTGAAGCTCATTAGTCTGACTTGTAAATTTAAGTCAAGCCACACCAGCTAAAGCCAACTAGATTGACTTAAGTCAAACCAATAATCAGTGCCTTGCACTATACTGCATCTTGATATGTTTTCTTATATGAAAGATTCTATATAAATATAAATTATTTTGATTAGGAAAGGGAAGTTAAAATATAATAAGAATATGTGGTAATAATATAATACTAGGAAGCAGAGGTTGTTTTAAGTAATCTATGTTTGTATTGCTGGTTGTGAGAAATAAGGTATAGATTTAAGTGGGTTTAATTTAGTGTTTCTGTGTAGGAAAGGGTAAATCTCCAGTTAGATTAACTTTAAGCAAATGTGTTTGCATGTATGGAAGGCTTTGGTTTCAGTTCAAACTGCTTCTGTTGTGCTGAGAGAGTTTATGACAGGTAAGGCAAACAAGAGCTTGGGGAAAGAATGAGATGTTGCTTAGCAACCAGGGGCCACTTTTGGGAAACGATCTTGTGATTGTTGTGTTTAATTGGAAAAAAACACAACTGGAGCTTTGCATTGAGAGAGGGAACAGCTGATCTGAGTTGATTTATTATTGTCACATGTATTGGCATACAGTGAAAAGTATTGTTTCTTGTGCCCTATACAGACAAAAACATACTGTACATAGAGTATAGAGGGGAGAAGGAAAGGAGAGGGTGCAGAATATAGTGTTGCAGTTATAGATAGGATGAAGAGAAAGATCAGCTTAATATATAACAGGTCCATTCAAAAGTCTGATGGCAGCAGGGAAGAAGCCGTTCTTGAGTCAGTTGGTACATGTTCTCAGGCTTTTGTATCTTTTTCCTGACTGAAGATGGTGAAAGATAGTATGTCCGGGGTGGTTGGGGTCCTTGATTATGCTGGCTGCTTTTCCGAGGCAGCGGGAAGTGTAGATGGAGTCAATGAATGGGAGGTTGGTTTGCATGATGGACCGGGCTACATTCATTTTGTAATTTCTTTGTAGTTTCTTGCAGTCTTGGTCAGAGCAGGAGCCATACCAAGCTGCGATACATCCAGAAAGGATATTTTCTATGGTGCACCTGTAAAAATTGGTGGGAGTCGTAATGGACATGCCGAATTTTCACTTGCGCAATTTTCCTTTTTCATAAACTACTAACATTGGGAGGGGTGCCATGAGCATGCATTATAAAAGCAAAGTGGAAATTATTACAATTCTCTTGTTTTGATTAAATAAAGCACTCTTTTAAAATGATAGACCAATTCAAATTGTAATAAATTGTTTTACTTTTAGTCCCTATATTTTCCATCATTGGTTTGAACACAACATAATGGAGAACTTATTTTTTCTCTTGATATAATTAGAGCAGTTACAGTATATACTGAAACTTCTGATGAAAAAAACAAACTCAATTAGGAATGATTGTGGCTTAATGCATGTCTACACTAGCAATGTAAGAAGTTTAACAACACCAGGTTAAAGTCCAACAGGTTTATTTGGTAGCAAAAGCCACACAAGCTTTCATTAAACTTCTTACTACACTAGCAATAGCAGCTCACATAAAAGAACATGTTTACAATATTTAGATATAATTGCACTATAAATGCAACATTAAGAACATCCTATAGTTCCATACATTACATTCACTCCACTTTATTCTATTCAAAAACTGAAATATATGTAAATGTTCAGTAATTCTGTGCAGCAAACAGCAGTACTCAGTATTAATAATTAATTAATTAGCTACCCAATTTAAAGTGTAGGTCTGTGCGTGATTGAAGTCAGAGAGTTGACAGCAGGAGTGATACAATTTGGTTTCAGGTCCCCTGTTCCTGCTTATTTCTGTTCAGCTACTTATACTGAAGTGAGTATGTGTCTATGAGAACATGTTTCTGAGGCTGTGATGTCCATCTGTGGTTAAACAGCCTGCCACAACTCTACCTCTGCATGAGAGTGCAATAGTTGACACATTTCTGAGAGAAGGATGGAAGAGAAAACTGACCGAAAGTGTTCTCAAGTGGTGGTTAATGTGCTGAGCCAGTGAGTGTTAAATTGTATGCCCAAATCCCCATCTTTCAAGAAGTAGGAACATAGGAACATGAGTCGGCCATTCAGCCTTCGAGCCTGCTCCGCCAATCAATACGATCATGGCTGATCGGACGCTTCAATGCTTTTTACTCACACTATCCCCATAACCCTTTACATTATTGTTAATCATAAATCTATCAATCTCTATCTTAAACATACTCAGTGACTGAGCTTCCACAGCCCTCTGGGGTGGAGAATTCCAAAGATTCAAAACCCTCCCTGTAAATAAATTTCTCCTCACCTCAGTTCTAAGCTGCTTCCTCCTTATTTTGAAATTGTGCCTCCTGGTTCTAGACTCCCCAGCCAAGGGAAAAATCTTACCTGCATATGCCGTTTTTTTCCTTTCAGTATTTTGTTGGTTTCAATGAGATCACCTCTCATTATTTGAAACTTGAGAGAATACAGATCTAGTTTGCCCAATCTCTCTTCATAAGAGAGTCCAGCCATCCCTGGAACAAGTCTGGTGAATCTTCATTGTACTCCCTCTATAATACCCTTTCAGAGGTAAGGGGACCAAAACTGCACACACTACCCCAGTGTGCTCTAACCAAGCTTCTAAACAATTGAAGCAAGACTTCAGTACTCTTGTACTCAAATCCTCTTGTGATAAAGGCCAACATTCCATTGGACTTCATAGTAGCTTGCTCACCTGCTTGTTAGCCTTCAGTGACTTATGGCAACCAGGCCCTTTTAGATATCTATACTTCCTCATTTCTTACCATTTAGGAAATACTCTGAACATCTGTTCCTTCTACCAAAGTGGATTACCTCACATTTTTGCAGATTATATTGCATCTGTCATGTTATTGCCCAAGTCCTCCTGTATCCGCTTTACATCTTCCAGACAACACACATTCCCACCTAGCTTTGTATCATCTGTGAACTTGGAAATATTTTTTCATAAAGAACATAGAACAGTACAGCACAGAACAGGCCCTTCGGCCCACGATGTTGTGCCGAGCTTTATCTGAAACCAAGATCAAGCTATCCCACTCCCTATCATCCTGGTGTGCTCCATGTGCCTATCCAATAACCGCTTAAATGTTCCTAAAGTGTCTGACTCCACTATCACTGCAGGCAGTCCATTCCACACCCCAACCACTCTCTGCATAAAGAACCTACCTCTGATATCCTTCCTATATCTCCCACCATGAACCCTATAGTTATGCCCCCTTGTAATAGCTCCATCCACCCGAGGAAATAGTCTTTGAATGTTCACTCTATCTATCCCCATCATCATTTTATTAAGTCTCCCCTCAGCCTCCTCCGCTCCAGAGAGAACAGCCCTAGCTCCCTCAACCTTTCCTCATAAGACCTACCCTCCAAACCAGGCAGCATCCTGGTAAATCTCCTCTGCACTCTTTCCAGCGCTTCCACATCCTTCTTATAGTGAGGTGACCAGAACTGCACACAATATTCCAAATGTGGTCTCACCAAGGTCCTGTACAGAACATGGCAGTTCTTAAGCTGCTGGCACCATTAAAATGTTATACCAGGTATAGCCAAGGTCAAATAACGTGGGAGGTAAGATTACACAGGCAATGTGAGTTTTTGCTTGAGTTACCCTGGGACATAGCAAAGACTAATTTTTCAGCACCTTTTCCCTTTATTCGCAGATGATTAACTGGTGTCTGTGATGAAGACATTCGCATGTGGCATGTACGAAGAATGAGCTAGGTGGTCTAAAAGCACAGTTACATCTCCCTGAGCCAATTTTACACACCTTGTCATGGATGCAGCACTGGCACTGACCTGCCAGCAGGTTGCCTGCTTGCTCTTTCGATCATTGAACGGTGACATGAAAAAACCTGCTGCCCTCAAAAACAAAGACACGATCCACGAAAAGAAATTAGACTTAGATTGAACAAAGAATAAAATCTTTCTTATCCATCTTACACCAAAGTGATATTACACTGAATTTGTTCAAATTTACAACACCTATTTCACCTATTAAGATCTGAATGGCAAATTTGCAAGGCTGCAAACCTGATGCAAGGTCCCAGTTAACACAAGTTGGGGAATCAGGCACAGAGAACCAATTTTCCAGTGATTTAAGCCAAGCTGGAATAAAGGTTTTATTAAAACGTATAATAAAAGCATTATACTGCTGATACTGGAAATCTGAAATAAAACAGAAAATGCTGGAAAAACTCAGCAGGTCTGGCAGCATCTGTGGAGCAAGAAACAGAAGCCGGGATTTTCTGCTCCCCTCGCAGCATGTTTTCCAGCAGCAGAGGCTGTTTGCCATTGGCCGCTGGCAGTATCTTCTGGCCCCACCAAGGTGTTTCATATGACTTGCTTGCTCCACCACCAGGAGGTCACCTTCGGCAAGACCAGAAGATGCTGCCAGTGGGAAAGGTAGGAAATTCCTGTCCAGAGTGGACGTTTCAAATTCGTAGGACACTCCTTCAGAGCTGAGGAGCGATAGAAGTGAGATGGATTTTGTACTGTTGAAGAGAAAGTTGGGGCAGGGGGAGCACAATAGAAAGTCAGGGATAGAACAAAGAACAGTACAGCACAGGAACAGGCCCTTTGGCCCTCCAAGCCTGCGCCAGTCACGTTGTCCTATCTACATAGTTGGGAGCTCAGGAGAGATTTGCAGATAGCATAACTAGATAAGAGCCAATTTCAGCTATTGTTTACCTCCTAATAACTTGGAAGGAGTGTAATTGCCCTTTTACCAATAAACATAAAAATCCACGTCATATGCCACAATTTGAGGTCTGTTAATGAGATCACATGCTCAGAAACTTACTGCATGGGTTGAAAATTGGATCACCCACCCTTCAGGCTTTGAACTTGATGTTGATTTCAGCAGCTTGCAAAGTGCCTGCGTCTGAAGTAATGTTCTCCTTGTGGGAGTGGGGTTTGTCATTTTAATTCTCTGACCCATTCATACTTTGACCTCAAAAGCGAAATTCTGCAGATGTTGTAAACCTGTAATAAAAGCATAAAATGCTGCAAATACTTAGCAGGTCTGGCAGCAGTTGTGCAGAGAGAAACAGAGTTAAAGTTTCCAGTCTGTTTGACTCTTCCAATCATAGGTCACAGACTTAAAACAGAGGGGGTGATTTTACCATCGCGTTGCGCCCGTCTTCGGGCTCGACGCAGTGGTAAATTCTGGCGTAAAGCTCTTAGCACGATTGGTGCCGGTTTTCGCAACTGGTACCATTTTACGAGTGCCAGATTTCCGGCGCAGTCAGCCTCTCATCGGAAATGGGCAGGAGGCAGGTTAATATATGGAAATGTATTATAATGCTGTTTTACATCTGCTTAGCGAGCCTGGCACTCAATCGTCCGGGCCCACCACCCTTTATGACCTAGCTGGGAAAGGTTCACGCTGGCGAGGAATACACATGCTCCCCATAAAAGGGGAACAGTCGTCTTGGCCTCGCCGGTGGAACTAGAGGCCATTGAGGTCTCCCGGGGAGGCCGAGGGCGGGGGGGGGGGATTTGCTCTTTGGGCAGTGCCATGCGGGCAGTGGCACCCTGGAACCTGGGTAATATCAGTCTGGTACCTGGGCAATGCCCACCAAGCAGAGGCAGGGAGCGGGGCTGGGGGGTGGGGCCAGTAGGGGGTGACCAGTGGGGGGGGGAGGGGGGGACGGTGGAGGCAGGTCCAGTAGGGGGCGGGGTCAGTGGGGATGGGGCCAGTGAGGGAGGGGCTAATGGGGAGAGGGGGCCCGCTGCCACTCTGCAGCTGTTGGTGGGGGGAGGGCGGCGTGTCCGCAATCGGTGAGAGAGGGTGGTCCGCAATCGGTCTGGGCAGCGGGAGAGGGTCAGCAGGGACCACATCTCAGGCCACGGGCCCCCACGATTGCGGGGAGGGAAGCTGCTTCAGGCAACCTGCACTAGCAGGTGCTTGACAGCTTTCTCTTTTCTGTCAGACCCCTGCTACTGCTAATGCGCATGTGCAGCATCAGAGGTCTGCACATGCGCACTACCTCCCTCTGCAGGGTTTCGGGCACGTTAAGCCCTGCCCACAGGCTTCTGCAGCGAGCAACAGGCTTGCTGATATTTCTGCAGGCAGAGTGCATATGGGGGGGGGGGGGGGGAGGGGGGGTCCTGAAAACACGCCCAAAAGACGGATTTGAAACTCTCCCAGTTTCAAGTCTGCCCAGCACTTAGAAAAAAAAGGTAAAATCGCCCCCAGAAACTCTGGTTCTCTCTTCACAGACACTGCCAGACCTGCTGAGTATTTCCATTATTTCTGTTACTATTTTCCACTCTGACCTCTCTGTTCTCGGCTTCCTATACTATTCTACTGAAGTTGAAAGGAAGCTCAATGAACATTGACAACTTTTGATCAGAAAACCGTACAATTCAGAAAATTTGGACACCAGCTCTTGGTAGTGATTCTTTTGTTGGCATTTTCACCTCCTCGAGAAAGATCTTTGTTTCTTTACTTGTCCCTTTTGCATCATTAGCCTTGCATCATTAGCCCTTTTGCAAGTTAATTATTCTACTCATCACCCAATCACACTTTTTCTTTCTTGCCCCACACTCCGTCCCTCCCTCCCTCCCTCTCCTCCCTCCCTCCATTCCTTCCCCACTTCCTTCCTCCCCCTTCCTCTCCTTCTCTCCCATTTCCCCTCTCCTGTTCATGCCCCCTTCCCCTTTTTCTCCCCCTTCCTCTCACCCTCTCCTCCTTTCCCCTCCCCTCTTCTTTCCCCATCCCCTTCTCCCTTCCCCTCTTCCTGTCTCCCTTCCCCTTCTTCCCCATCCCTTTCCTCTCACCCTCCCCAATTCCTCCCTCCCTCCTACTTCCCCACTTTCTCCCCCTTTGCCATCCCTGCCTTCCCCTTCCTCCCTTCCCTGTGTCTGTTCTTACTGAAAATCATTTTTTTGTTAAGTTTATTTATTTGTCACAAGTAGACTGACATTAACACTGCAATTAAATTATTGTGAAAATCCCCTAGTTGCCATACTCTGGTGCCTGAGGGAGCATGTAGCATGGCCAATGCACCTAACCAGAGTGTGGGAGGAAACCGAAGCATTGGGAGGAAACCCACGCAGATATGGGGAGTATGTGCAAACTCCACACAAACAGTGCCACTGGGCCGTCCTGTTCCACACTTAACTCTTTTCCAATTCTGATGTAAAGTTATTGACCTGAAATGTGAACTTTGTTTCTTGTTTGCACAGATGCTATCAGACTGTTGAGAATTTCCAGCAGTTTCTATTTTCATTTCAGATTTCTAGCATCCATAGTCGTTTGCTTTTGTGCTCAGTATCCTCTACCTTTTAACTTTGTGCTCCTTCTTAGTGGATGAGAAAATTAGATGAATGAGTATTTCAATGGTTGTAAAGCGCTTTGTGGTGCAATTAGATGGTGATACAAACTATTTAATTGCAAGTTCTTTCTTTAACAGATAAGTGTTTACATTAGCCAATTATTATTTTTGCCATAATTATGTGTTAGGCTTTGGAATGTGATATCTTGACATACGTCACTTCTGAGCTGGCATGCCTGGAGAAAGATTTTTAATTAGATGAATATTATTACTTGGAATTTAAAAATCCTGTGAAGAAATGTACATAGCAATTCCTCACCAGACAGAAATATATTAAAATTAAACAAGACATCTTTTAATTTCTCTACCATGTCCCCACTGCAGGTGAGAGGATCAGTCACTGTACCTGCTTATTCTGCTCTGATATCAAAGGGAATAGAAATGACCCTGGTAATTATAGACCGGTTAGTCTTACTTTGGTGGTTGGTAAATTGATGGAAAAGGTCCTTAGGGATGGGATTTACGACCATTTAGAAAGATGCGGATTAATCCGGGATAGTCAGCACGGATTCGTGAAGGGCAAGTCGTGCATCACAAATCTGATTGAATTTTTTGAGGAGGTAACTAAGTGTGTTGATGAAGGTAGGGCAGTTGATGTCATATACATGGATTTTAGTAAGGCGTTTGATAAGGTCCCCCATGGTCGGCTTATGATGAAAGTAAGGAGGTGTGGGATAGAGGGAAAGTTGGCCGATTGGATAGGTAACTGGCTATCTGATCGAAGACAGAGGGTGGTGGTGGATGGAAAATTTTCGGACTGGAGGCAGGTTGCTAGCGGAGTGCCACAGGGATCAGTGCTTGGTCCTCTGCTCTTTGTGATTTTTATGAATGACTTAGAGGAGGGGGCTGAAGGGTGAATCAGTAAATTTGCTGATGACACCAAGATTGGTGGAGTAGTGGATGAGGTGGAGGGCTGTTGTAGGCTGCAAAGAGACATAGATAGGATGCAAAGCTGGGCTGAAAAATGGCAAATGGAGTTTAACCCTGATAAATGTGAGGTGATTCATTTTGGTAGGACTAATTTAAATGTGGATTACAGGGTCAAAGGTAGGGTTCTGAAGACTGTGGAGGAACAGAGAGATCTTGGGGTCCATATCCACAGATCTCTAAAGGTTGCCACTCAAGTGGATAGAGCGGTGAAGAAGGGCTATAGTGTGTTAGCTTTTATTAACAGCGGGTTGGAGTTTAAGAGCCGTGGGGTTATGCTGCAACTGTACAGGACCTTGGTGAGACCACATTTGGAATATTGTGTGCAGTTCTGGTCACCTCACTATAAGAAGGATGTGGAAGCGCTGGAAAGAGCGCAGAGGAGATTTACCAGGAGGCTGCCTGGTTTGGAGGGTAGGTCTTATGAGGAAAGGTTGAGGGAGCTAGGGCTGTTCTCTCTGGAGTGGAGGAGGCTGAGGGGAGACTTAATAGAGGTTTATAAAATGATGAAGGGGATAGATAGAGTGAACGTTCAAAGACTATTTCCTCGGGTGGATGGAGCTATTACAAGGGGGCATAACTATAGGGTTCGTGGTGGGAGATACAGGAAGGATATCAGAGGTAGGTTCTTTACGCAGAGAGTGGTTGGGGTGTGGAATGGACTGCCTGCAGTGATAGTGGAGTCAGACACTTTAGGAACATTTAAGCGGTT
Organism: Mustelus asterias; assembly: GCF_964213995.1. NCBI lineage: Eukaryota > Metazoa > Chordata > Chondrichthyes > Carcharhiniformes > Triakidae > Mustelus > Mustelus asterias. Next base: position 92,775,231 of record NC_135815.1, on the reverse strand, counting down.
ATTGGATAGGCACATGGAGCACACCAGGATGATAGGGAGTGGGATAGCTTGATCTTGGTTTCAGATAAAGCTCGGCACAACATCGTGGGCTGAAGGGCCTGTTCTGTGCTGTACTGTTCTATGTTCTATGTTCTATGACATTGAGAATATTTTCAATCTTTGTGTTGACCATAAAAGGAACCCATATGCTTATAACAGCACTCTTGCCTCTGGAAAATTGAAATGTGATTCTTCCAAATGAATACTGACTGGGCATGTTATGTAACAATAAAGGTGTCCTTTTGACTCATGAAAATCATATTACTCTTGCTATTAATAAACGTAATATCAGATAATTCTGCTAACAGGGCTAGTCCTTGCTTCCATATAATTTTAGTCTCAGCTATTAGTTATATAATCTTCATGACATCTTTCCAAAATTATTTATCAATTACCTGTGGGTCATCAGGAAGCACTTCAGTCAGCATTTCATGTTGGAAAATTCAATGAAACACTCAAGTTATTACTTTAAAAAAACATCAGGGTAAAAATTGGCAGAGTCTAATATGTGATCCAGAAATATCCCAGCAGGCAGGTTGCATACACAGTGTTTTCCTGTGGTTGTAATTCTGCATCTGCATCTGCTCAATGAGCAGATTACAGCTTAATAAAATATTTCTCAGCATTTCATTCGAGGAATTGAAATTAAATTGTCAAGAAACACTCCCTCATTCGTAAATTGCAACCTATCAGATGACAATCCAGAATTTGCTGGTGTCATGGATTAGTTGGGACGGAAAGGATATTGAGACTTTAGGTTTTGCTTTTTATGCAGTTTGCATTTGGAAACTTGACTATTACATAGAACATAGAAACCCTACAGGACAGAAGGAGGCCATTCGGCCCATCGAGTCTGCACCGACCACAATCCCACCCAGGCCCTACCCCCACATATTTTACCTGCTAACCCCTCTAACCTATGCATCCCAGGACTCTAAGGGGCAATTTTTTTAACCTGGCCAATCAACCTAACCCGCACATCTTTGGACTGTGGGAGGAAACCGGAGCACCCGGAGGAAACCCACGCAGACACGAGGAGAATGTGCAAACTCCACACAGACAGTGACCCGAGCCGGGAATCGAACCCGGGACCCTGGAGCTGTGAAGCAGCAGTGCTAACCACTGTGCTACCGTGCAGCCCATACAGCATAGAAAGAGACCATTTGGTCTATTCTAGTGTTAATGCACTACACTAGCCTTCACCCATCCCTCTTCATCTAACCCTATCAGAATATCTTTCTGTGAACTATAGATGGCACCAGCTTAACTTTCTATAAGTGTGAAGGGTTTCCAAGAATAGCTTGCACCGCTTTTCAGTTCATACCGGAATTATAATGTGGAAGATTGATCAGGTTGATGTGATATGATGACTTGCCCATTTGGTCTCATAAGTCAGTGTGTTAGCCAGGGCCAGATTTTCGCTTCTGCTAGGTGTCCTGGGACTTGTAAGAAAAATAATAAAGCAAAAAACAGCCCTCACACCACTTCACCCTCCCCCACACAAACCCATTCTCAATGGCCCAACATGCCACCTCATACCCCTCCAAGGCCCATCATACCCTCCATGTCAACCTATACCCCTCCACCAGTCCCTCATGGTCTTTTATACCCCTATGTCCCTTTTATTCCCCATATGTCAACTTAGTGCCAACTCATGTCAACCCATGTTCCTCACCCATCGCCCTTTGATCTTATAAACTCCATGACAATTCACCCAACATTCACCATGGGCAGATATTAGGAGCCATGTCGAAATGTAATAAAATTAGGTTTTAAGTATCTACAATTGTAAAAAAAATACTCATTGATTAACAGCCCATTCAATACATTTAAAGTCTTTCAACTATTTAGTCAATTACAAAAGCAAGCATTTCATTCAAATACTTAATCCCTTATGAAAATACACATTTATATTCATAGCCCCAAATTAAAGACTTTACAACCACTTGGAGCTGTCAATCAAACTATGAACTGACAAGCGCCCCACTGTCATAAGTCATGCAGCACACAACCTATAATGATACCTCTCAGGGTTACATCAATAGTCAGAGTAAAAGCGCAAGAACTTATTTTTTAAATTGCAAAATTTCACAAATAATTTAAAGGGCTGGAGATTTAGTTTCCTTGAAAGCTGGGGAAGTCTACAGAACTTTCCCATTTTTTATGCTCGCTCATGTCAACCCAATCAATCCCAAAAGGACACTCTTCCTCTTCCAGAGGTCACCTTACCTATCCAAAAGCAGTACCTACACTTATTCAAAAGATGTCCCTGGACCAATCCAAAAGGGTACCCTAACTTTCCAAATAATTCCAGTAGCTTTAGCGCTTTTTCTCTTCTCATACTAAACATGTTGAAAATCATTTTGGCAGCTGTTTCAAGTTTCCCATTGAGATTTGCACAGTTTGGCATGGACATTCAGCCATGCCATAATAGGGCATAGACCACCCATTAAATTAGAGCAGTGGAATGAGACTCTTAATTGAACATTAATTACACACTTACAGGCCCCAATTAGGCCACAAGTGGATGGTCAATACAGTGCCTCCCTTTAATTCATGGTGGGGGTGGACAAGGTTAAGGTTAAAGCTTGAATTTACAGCCTGCCCCCTGTTTTCCTGCCCGTGGATGTCCCGTAAAATTCAGCCAATGCGCTAAAGGCATTGCATTCTCTGAATTAATCTGTACAGGGCATTGGTGAGACCGCAGCTGGAATACTGTGTGCAGTATTGGTCCCCTTATTTGCGGAAGGATATATTGGCCTTGGAGGGAGTGCAGAGAAGGTTCACCAGGTTGATACCAGAGATGAGGGGTGTTGATTATGAGGAGAGACTGAGCAGATTGGGTTTGTACTCATTGGAATTTAGAAGGCTGAGGGGGGATCTTATAGAGACCTATAAGATAATGAAGGGGCTGGATAGGGTAGAGGTGGAGAGATTCTTTCCACTTAGAAAGGAAGCTAGAACTAGAGGGCACAGCCTCAAAATAAAGGGGGGTCAGTTTAGGACAGAGTTGAGGAGGAACTTCTTCTCTCAGAGGGTGGTGAATCTCTGGAATTCTCTGCCCACTGAAGTGGTGGAGGCTTCCTCGTTGAATATGTTTAAGTCACGGATAGATGGATTCCTGATCGGTAAGGGAATTAAGGGTTATGGGGATCAGGCGGGTAAGTGGAACTGATCCACTTCAGATCAGCCATGATCTTATTGAATGGCGGGGCAGGCTCGAGGAGCTAGATGGCCTACTCCTGCTCCTATTTCTTATGTTCTTATGTTCTAATTCTTTGAAGTAATTATTTCTTTGAAGTAACAAACATAATGACATAACCCACTGAATTCTTGAACAGTAGGCCCCCCCATTTCATATAACCTGCTAATTGGAACCACCATTTCAAATGACAGTTTCTAAGCCCTTTTGGAGAACCCGTCTGCCACAAGCAGCCATACGTTTGTCATTATAGTCATTTTTATCTCTTCTAGATACAGGCATTCGGCATGCTTGGTTTCATCGGTCAGAACATTGAATACAGGATTGGGACGTCTTGTTAAAGTTGTACAAGACATTGGTAAGGCCACACTTGGAATACTGTGTGCAATTCTAGTCACCCTATTATAGAAAGGATATTATTAAACTAGAAATAGTGCAGAAAAGATTTACTAGGATGCTACCGGGACTTGATGGATTGAGTTATAAGGAGAGACTGAATAGACTGGGACTTTTTTCTCTGGAGCGTAGGAGGCTGAGGGGTGACCTTATAGAGGTCTATAAAATAATGAGGGGCACAGACAAGGTAGATAGTCAATATCTTTTCCCAAAGGTAAGAGAGTCTAAGACTAGAGGGCATAGGTTTAAGGTGAGAGGGGAGAGATACAAAAGGGTCCAGAGGGGCAATCTTTTTCACACAGAGGGTGGTGAGTGTCTGGAACAAGCTGCCAGAGGCAGTAGTAGAGGCGGGTACAATTTTATCTTTTAAAAAGCATTTAGATAGTTACATGGGTACGATGGGTATAGAGGGATATGGGCCAAATGCGGGTAATTGGGATTAGTTTATGGGTTTTTTTAAAAAAGGGTGACATGGGCAAGTTGGGCCAAAGGGCCTGTTTCTGTGCTGTAAACCTCTATGACTCTATGGCTGCTTGGTTAATCACTGCAGCTGAGAAACTCCTCCTCCTCTGAAGCTGATCCAACCTTTATATTCTCAAAGCACACCTTGTTCTCATTACAGCAGGTGGCAGAAGGCTAACTGAGTTAATACAAGGAAAACAGAATCAAATGTTCTCAGGTCAGAAAGAGAACAAAAGTTGGGCAGATTTGTGTCACCCGTCACCCACTCGGTGGTGTTTTTCCTCTGACTCAGTAGATTGCGTGTTCCAGTTCACTCCAAAATTTGAGTAAAATCTAGACTGACACTCTGATACAGTGCTGTGGGAGTGCCGCACAGTCGGAGGTACCATCATTCAGAGGTGTTCTTAAACCGAGGCCCTGTCTGCACTCTCAGGTACATTATTTATAAGAGCAGGGGAGTTATCCCCAGTATCCAGGTCGATATTTATATCTCAATCAACATCGGAAGTAAAAGATTACCTGATCATCATTGCATTGCTGTTTTAGGAGCTGCTTGTGCACAAACTGACTCCTGCATTTTCTACATTACAACAGTGAATACACTAGAAAAGGACTTAACTGGCTCTGAGGTGCTTTAAGACATTCTAAGGTTGTAAAAGGCACAAGTCTCTCTTCTTTGTTAACGGGGATTGAACTGCATTCAAAAAACATGCACAATTGTACCTGAAATAATCAAAAGACTATATTCTCTGCTCGACCACCTCTATTCTGCAAACTGGTCACATCCTACAAGCCAATTTTCTGCTATTTTGCTGGAGGTTTAGTTAGTTCTGATTCTATTCTAGCCGGCGCCCACCGTGTTCTGGTTTTTGCTCCTATTCTGATAAATGATCTCTGCTTTGCTACGCTCCACTTGGTTTCCATGTACATCAATTACGCTCTGCTTCACTTGTCCTTTAGATCCCCTCTGTCATCGTCTGCTGAACTGGGTCAGGATGACCTCTTGAGCACTGGTTATTGTTCAAAATCACATGTTTTTCAGTGCCCTTCAGCAATTCTTCAGATCGTTTATCCTATGGATTTACTCTACAATCCCCCAGACTCCCTGGACTTCACTGCTCTCATTCCTTACATTTCACTAACAGTTCCTCCTTCTAATGCTGGTCCAGTGCATGCGGTATCGGATACCATTAGAGAGCATGAAGTTCTGGAAATCAACGCAAGTAAAGGCCGTGCCATTATTGGAAACCAGGACTTTCGGCATTCCATGTGTCCTAAAGCTTTGTCATAATTTCTCAATCATAGCCTGAGTAATCGTGGAACGCATATGGTGCTCCTCCAACCATTTGGAGGGTGCACCTACCATGGTTGAAAACATAGAATTCATAAAGGGCCCTGCAAAGTCCACAAGCAAATGCACCCATGGCCTGCCAGGGCACTCCCATGGATGTAGGGACACTGATGGAGGGAGTTTTTGATTTTCCTGGCACAGGTCACATTGCTTCACCAAGTCTGTGATGTCAGAGTCAAGACCGGGCCACCAGACATAACTCCTAACCAGCATTTTCATTCAGTCTGGGTTGAGCAGCAGGCTTAAAAGCCCCCCACTGATCACTTCTCATTGAGTGAAATAAGGAAGCACGTAGTCCACAAAGCCCACGATCACCCATTCTCTTCATTGCCATCATAACAATTACAAATGGTGCAAAGGTATTTAAGCCTACCTTGATCAAGTTGCACTCTGAGGTTCTTCCATACAATTGTGATACATTTAATAGTCACTGTACACATTCAATGTGAGACATACAGCTCCAGGGGATTCCACTCCAACTATGGTTGAAAGGTCTTAGACAGCGACCTCAAAATTGCAGAATTGTGTATGTGCATCCCGCTCCCAGTCTGTGCATGTGCAAAAGCTCCGAGTTCCATAGTGAGTTCAACCTCCGTTCCCCAAGTTAAGGTAAATTTGACTTTTATAACAGGTTCAAGAAAACAGTCCCTTGGGCTGCCACTGGGAGGCTGCCTGCATTCAGCTGGTGGCCTCCCCACGTGGTTAGGGGTTGATCCACCATCGGCAATATGTAAAGGTCTGATAAAATAGCCTTAAAGGACCTTTGCATATTCAAATTGGTTTCCTGCCTCCTTGGGGCAGGAAGCCGGTCTGATTGATCAGAAGGAAAAAAAAGAGTAAAATGAGGAAATAGATTACTGGTCCAAACTGGTCTTGTGTCCTTTCAAAGAACAAAGAACAAAGAACAAAGAACAATACAGCACAGGAACAGCCCCTTCTGCCCCCCAAGCCCGCGCCGCTCCCCGGTCCAGGATTGAATCCTGAATCCAGGATCCCCGCCCAATTTTCCAGCCTATCTACATACCAATATCCTATCCACCGAGCTGTCCCTCACAGCTACGATGCTTTGTTCATTACAACCTATTAACTTACCCCCACCCCCCCATTCCAGACCATGGACACCAGGAAAATGTGGAAATAAGAATACTGGTCCAAACTATTTTTTCCTCCTTCCTACCATTGCAAAATTGCCAACCAGCAGGACATGATCGGGGAACCAGTCTGCCACAACTCCCCGCAATTTTACCAGTACCCTCTGCTTTGTTCCTGACTTGTTTGGCCTGGTAAAATTCCCCCCATTGTGTCTGTATGACACTGACTCGCAGCACTGTGAGTTATAGGCAGCCTTACTCCTCACTCGGAGTCATGAAGAATTTCCACATCCTTGGACTGTAAATATGTTTTCTGCAGATGAAAACAGCCCACAGAGCAGCTGAATGCTGGCCAGTAGAGTGTTTTTCTGGGACCAGGTGCATACAGATTATCTATCCAGCTGGCACAAAGTCAGTACAAATAGTACCGAGAATATAAACAGCCTCTCCCTTTCCACAATGCAAATCTGAGGAATGGAGATATGAATTATGAGTTTCTGTCAGCCTAGATTAACAAAACCATATTTTTATTACTATTTCAGTTTTGTAAAGTACTCCCTTAGATTCTCTTTATTTGTCAGTAAATGTGATTCACCAAGTCGAAGTAGCGGGAGGTGACAATATAGAAACAAATAGGATACAGGGTTAGTGGAATCCATTGTTAAATCCTCAAAGGTTGTGCTGAAGCTGTGCAGTACCCCTGAATAGGCATAACAGCAATACGCTGTATAGTTCTGATCACTGTCAGATAATGGGCTATCCTGGAATTATCGTTGTGCAGTGGAGAGCAGCAAGGTAGGAATGAGCTGAATGGCCTTCCTCAATTATAATTATCTTGTTGTGGAGATGCCGACATTGGACTGGGGTGGGCACAGTAAGAAGTCCCATAACACCAGGTTAAAGTCCAACAGCTTTATTTTAGAATCACGAGGTTTCGGAGCGCTGCTCCTTCATCAGGTGGGTGGAGTTACTCTACTCACCTGATGAAGGAGCAGCACTCCGAAAGCTTGTGATTCCAAAATAAATCTGTTGGACTTTAACCTGGTGTTGTGAGACTTCTTACTATAATTATCTTGTAATTCTATGAACAAGACTGAGCTTTGATATTAGATGAAAAAGCTATGAGGAACCGTTTGTTAAGACACAAACACATGAAAGTGATGAGCAGAAAAAGATCAACTGGATCATAAAGTCTTCCTCCACAGCTACCATGGTTAAACACAATTTCCCATCCCTGTCTGGCATTCCCCCACCTCCAATCCTTCCCAAGCCTTGCAAACTCCTGAGGGAAGCCATCTAGAGGGATGAATTTAAATTTATGGCCTGAATTTTCGCTCCTGAGTTGGGAGCGCAGAGTCCGGACAATTCCCAGCTCCACAAGTTGACCTGGAAAAAGTGCCCTGAAGGTTTGGATTTTTAGTCCTGGGGGTATGGTTGAAAATGGAAGTCATGATGGGCAACCCGGGAATAGTTCAAAAGTTGTCGGGTGTGGTGGTGGGCTGGGTGAAAGTCTGGCCTCGGTGCTGCGGCATTTTGATGAATATATTAAATAAATAAAACATAGAACAGCCCCCTAGTCCTAATCCGTTGTGCCATCTCACCCCCAATACTGTCCACATGCCTCATCTATGACAACCTATGCCTCTCCACCCACGTCCAATGGCCCTTCATACCCTCTGACAAACTGCCCTCCACCCACTCCACCATGGACCCTCATAGACCCATTACCAACCTCAGGCCAGCCCATGCCCTCAACCCACCACCCTTTACCCTTAGCAACGCTATACCAACTCACCTAATATTCAGCATGGGCAGGCCTCAGGACCCATGCTGAGATTAAATAAAGTTCTTAAGTGTGTATCGAATTCACTGTTTAAAAAACTCTATTTGATTAAACCTCATTCACTACATTTAAATTCCTTCAAATTCTTAATCCTTAATACAACAAAGGTATTGATGGATTAAGTGAATGGGTAAATCCATGGCAAATGGATTTCAGTGCAGACAAATGCCAGGTCATCCACTTTGGACTTGAAATGGTAGAACAGGGGAAGACCTATCCATTGCCGATTGTATCACTCATGCCTGGTGGGTCCAGGCAATTTTCTCACTGCCAAGTGCTAGACCACCATTGCCTGGCCACAAAGGCACAACCATTCTGTAGCAGGACTACCATGACAGCACCGCAAGAAGCAGATGGACAGTTATTTATAGTCTTATTTCAAAGATCTTATAAGCATTTGGAGATGTCAATTAAACTGTGAACTGACAGGCAGCCCTCCGTGATGATAGGTTATGGATTCAGCCATGCAGCACTAATCCCACAATGCTAACCCTCAGCTTATGACACACAGAGTAAAAAAGCAAACACTGATTGTTTTTAAAACTGTAAACAGTTTTTCAAATATTTAAAGGGCAGGAGATTTAAATACCTTGAGTTATGTTAGAGAGTTAGTGATAGGGAAACTGCCAGAAAGATAACATTAGTGTATATTCAGTCAAGTATGAGCTAATCTCTGATGTTCTATACAAACTTATAAATGACAGTTCACGTTTGATTATTTTAGGGAAATTATTTGAGACAATTACCAAGTGCATTGATAAATGGAATGTAGTGAAATGATTTATTTGAACTTTGATAAAGCATTTAATAAATTGCAACATAGGAGACTTTTACCAAGATTCCTGATCACAAACTGCTTTTTTTTTAGACAAGATCGTGGCAGAGAATGGTAGAAAATATAGTGGTGAGGCATTCTATTACCTCACTACTCTGACCCTGTCCACCCCCCATCCCCATTGAAAAGGTCACTGGCTGGTTCTTTCACATCTGATGCATATATGTGATGGGAGACAATGCAATGGCCCCAGCAGACTTTCCTCCCTTCAACTTCATCTTACAGTTACTTACCATGGGAAGTTGACGTAGGTCTTGGGAAGCAGTATAATGGTCTTGAAATTCCAGATTGGGAATAGTGGATCTAGTAGTAGCTTCTTCTCCCTTCATTCTAGCCTCACTTAGCTTCTTGTGGTCACCCTAGGCTCTGCCAAAGTCCACGAGGATGCAAACTTTCTGATCTTTGGGATGCACCCAATGCCCTTAACGGTCCATCTGCCTCTTGCGGTGCTGTCATGGTAGTCCTGCTACAGAATGGTTGTGCCTTTGTGGCCAGGCAATGGTGGTCTATCACTTGGCGGTGAGAAAATTGCCTGGACCCACCAGGCATGGGTGATACAACCGGCAATGGATAGGTCTTCCCCTGTTCTACCATTTCAAGTCCAAAGTGGATGACCTGACATTAGCCTACATTGAAATCCATTTGCCATGGATTTACCCATTCACTTAATCCATCAATACCTTTTACAATTTCATGCTTCCATCTACACCTTTTACAATATCCCCCTTTGGGTTATTGGCAAATTTGGACATGTAGCTTTCTGTCCCACCATCTAAATTGTGAATAGTTGAGACCCCAAAACTGATCAGTACAGGATACCACTAGAAACATCCAGATTGTTAGAATGTTTGCCCATTATCCTTACACTTCTCTTCAGCCACTCAATCCATTTCCCAACAAGTTCAATCATTTGTCTTCAATTCCATTGGACTCAACTTTATATCTTAAGAGGAAACTTTATCAAATGCCTCTGGAAGTCCATATAAATAATATTCTTAGACATTCTCTGGTCTACTTCTGCAGCTATCTCTTCAGAAAATTAAATCAGCTTCATCAGGCATGACCTATCCTTTACTAATCCATTTAGTTGTTACTGAGCTGAAAAATTTCAAGCTGTTTAACAACCCTACCATTAATTACAGACTCTAGTAATTTCCCAAAAATAGATGTCGGCGTAACTGGTCTATAATTATCTGGCTTGCCACTCTCATCTCTATTAAACGGAGCATGATAGTCTAAAGGTATAATTCCTCAATCAAAAGAACATCAAAAGATTGAGTTACAGCATCTCTAATATCCTTGCTTACTTCCTTTCAAACACTTCAAACCCTGGGATGGGAACTACCTGGTCCTGTTGCTCTTATTGCTCTTTGGGGCCACGATTTTCTTCACTGTCGTTATTTTGTTTATGTTAATATTGGGTGAGCCCCTACCCTGATTCAATATTAGATTCCTTAAGGTTTCTAGCAAGTCAAACTCCTCCTCTATTGTAACTACTGATACAACGTCCATTCAACATGTCCATTATTCTCTTATTTTCACTGATAATATCACTGTTATTAGTTGATTTTGACATCCCTTGCAAGTTTATTTTCATAAGACCATTGCAGCTTCAAATTGACTTTGTCATCCATGTTAATCTTAAAACCTGTGTGGATTGGTTATGCCAAAGAAGGAGTAAAGGAGTATTGTATTATAATCCATTTTTTCAAGTTTAATAAATGTCTTTTCTTGTTGTTAAAACAAGAATTATCAATCCTGTGACTCTGTTCCTCTGTGTTTGATTAAAAAAATGTAAAAGTTATCTTTTGAGCCAATGTTCCATTCTGGGATCTTCCTGTCAAGTTATAACAGTGGTGTCTTCCATTTGGCTGCTACAGCTGTTTCCAGCTGCTCACTGACACACTGTTCGAAGATTTGCAAGAATTTTAACTGGGATGAGATGATATAACTAAGATCGGAGATTTTGTAAACTCAGACCATTTATTAAAGCATAGAAAATTGAGGAGGGAATTAAACATAATTATTAAGGAATAAGGGAGTATTTGTGCAGTTAAGTATTGAAAGATTATTTCCACTGATGGGTGAATTGGTAACAAAGATTTATTCAATTATGAGCTAGTGCCAGAAGCATAAGGGGGAACCTACTACATTCTTTTTTAATAGATTGTTAAAATATGAAATAGATTAGTATAAATGACTCATGAGTCAACTGTGGCATTTAAGAGGGACGATCTTGACAACATTGCATATAATTTTTGTCCCCTCAAATGGTGACTGATAACATGCAGGTTAATGTGGGCTTCTGGACTCAGGGTTGAAGTCGAATTGTTCTGAGTTCTTTCCCAAAGAGGCCTTGAGTTTTTGGTTCTTCTATGTCTGTCTCTTCAAGACAGTATAGCAGAAGACTTGAGGGACCAATGAGATCCGAGAGCAATTGATCACACCACAGGGCGAAGTCCTCTCTCGGGCATAATCATCAGGCAACCATGTAATACAACTCCAGGGGGACCTAGAGTTGCAACTCCTGTACCTAGTTTCCCTTAACAATAAATACCTTTTGTTCCTAACAAAGTCTGAAGTCTCTTGATGATGCCAGAAATGCCACTACATGATAATATGGTTGCTAGTGGCTAAGTACTTTCTAGTTACAATGTTTCAGGCATCCCGAATGTGTGGAATAAGGATTCACCTGCCTATCATTTTCATATATTCAAAGCTACAAAAACATTCAAGGAGGTAAAATATCGAAGGACACAGAAAAAGAGTATGAAAATAGGATTCATATAAATAACTCTCATATATAGAGTCAGCACTTGCACATGCATGATGGATCAATGTTTTTCCTTCTGTATCAACATTTCTGATTTTATAAAGGCACTGAATGGGGATCTGGGTACTCGCATTTTTAAAGGGCAATCTAGTTTGCTAAAAATTTGCTAAAAATTGCCCCTTAGTGGAGGTTAGAGGGATTAGTGGGTAAAATATGTAGGGATATGGGGGTAGGGCCTGGGTGGGATTGTGGTCAGTGCAGACTCGATGGGCCGAATGGCCTCTTTCTGTACTGTAGGGTTTCTATGATTCTATGAATCTGTGATTATGTGGTGGTGGTATTGAAAACAGAAACAAAAATGTGGGTAGCATAAGTGGTTAAAAACACGCAGAAAATCCCAGTCATCTCAGTTCAATACCAGAACGAAAAAGACAAATGATTTAATAATGTAAATCACATTTTAATAGAATCACAGAATTGTTACAGTGCAGTAGGAGGCCAATTGGCCCATCATGTCTACTTTCTTGATGAGAAAATCAGAGGATAACTACCCAATAAATGGAATAAGCTTTGTGGGCTGAATAATATTTACATAATGTTGTTATCAACATGAAAGTATGATTCACCTAATTTTCTTGTATTGAAAGGAGAGAACAACACAAAAATAAGTTCATAGGCCTCAATTAACACATACAATAGCAACCAGTCTCCCAGGTGTGAGTGTGAGTAAGGAAGAAACAGAAGAAGTTGGAAGCTAAAAGAGACAAGAAATGGATATGAAGAAATCTTTATAAGTGTTTTTTGAACTATGTTTAAAAAATGGGAGATAGAACCATAGAAAATTACAGCTCAGATACAGGCCTTTTGGCCCTTCTTATCTGTGCCGAACCATTTTTTGCTGAGTCCCACTGACCTGCACTTGGACCATATCCCTCCACACCCCTCTCATCCATGAACCCGTCCAAGTTTTTCTTAAATGTTAATTTACCACTTTATCCGGCAGCTCATTCCACACTCCCACCACTCTCTGCATGAAGAAGCCCCCCCTAATATTCCCTTTAAACTTTTCTCCTTTCACCCTTAATCCATGCCCTCTGGTTTTTTTCTCCCCTAGCCTCAGTGGAAAAAGCCTGCTTGCATTCACTCTATCTATACCCATCAAAATCTTATACACCTCTATCAAATCTCCCCTCATTCTTCTACGCTCCAGGGAATAAAGTCCCAACCTATTCAATCTCTCTCTGTAACTCAGCTTCTCAAGTCCCAGCAACATCCTTGTGAACCTTCTCTGCACTCTTTCAACCTTATTTACATCCTTCCTGTAACTAGGTGACCAAAACTGTACACAATACTCTAAATTCGGCCTCACCAATGCCTTATATAACATTACCATAACATTCCAACTTTTATACTCGATACTCCGATTCATAAAGGCCAATGTACCAAAGGCACTCTTTACGACCCTATCCACCTGTTAGCGGACAACAAATTTATGAAGTTACGTATATAATATGAAACAGGCCAAACTGCAGTCAGAACCCCTCCATTAAAGATTAAAAGGGACAGATCCAGACAAGCAGGCAAAAGGCATGCTTTTAAAATGCAAACAAGGTCTAACACACAAAAGGGAGCCAGACAGGGTGGCACCAAAGGGAACTAAAAAGTAAAGGTACCCCCCTCATCTAATCAAATCAGCACCACTGACCTAATCAAGTGATATCAGGAAGCCTTCTTAGCCTCAAAAGACTTCCTGAGATCAGCTAAACACCCATTGTTCAAGAAGAGAGATTCTAGACCATTGATAAACCCATCGGACAGAAACGATTACCATACCTAAACATCGATACTGTACTTAAAACATCAAACAGAATGGTCAGAGTCAAATACTGCAAACAAAACATTAACATTTGAATCATACAACGTGTCAAAGTTCGAGTATAACTGTAGCCCATTGTGGCGGGCTTTTAGAGTGCTTTCTTGACTTGACTGCACCTCCGTCGACATTAATAAAGCTGTACCGCTGTTGAACCTGACTCTGAGTCCGAAGTGGTCGTGTTCACCCACTCGCGCTAAAACACCTGTGACGTCACTTTTAGGGAATTCTGCACCTGTATTCCCAGATCCCTCTGTTCAACTGCACTCTTCAGAGTCCTACCATTTACCCTGTATGTTCTACTTTGGTCTGTCCTTCCAAAGTGCAATATCTCACACTTGTCTGCGTTAAATTCCATTTGCCATTTTTCAGCCCATTTTTCTAGTTGGTCCAAATCCCTCTGCAAGCTTTGAAAACCTTCCTCACTGTCCACTACACTTCCAATCTTTGTATCATCAGCAAATTTGCTGATCCAATTTACCACATTATCATCCAGATCATTGATATAGATGACAAACAACAATGGACCCAACACCGATCCCTGCGGCACACCACTAGTCACAGGCCTCCACTCAGCGAAGCAATCCTCCACAACAAGATACCACAACTAAAGTGAATAATATTTAACATTCTTGTTTATTTGTTCAGCTTCTGCACACAAATAAATAAATCACTCTCACCTGATGAAGGGGCAACGCTCCGAAAGTTCGTGCTACCAAATAAACCTGTTGGACTTTAACCTGGTGTTGTGAGACTACTTACTGTACAAATAAATTGGACAGAAGCAGTGCAGCAAAAACATATGCATCATGACACCCTAATTTTCAGTCCAAGTTGGATTACAAAATTGCCAAATTACATGTTGCTTTGAGCTGTGGCGTCAAATAACAGGGCATTGTAAAAGGCAAAAGTATAATTCCATCCTTACTGATAGTGTCAACGGAAATCGTTTTCCATATTGGTGCACACTCCAGCCACAGCACAAGAAAAATGAGATCTGTTTGTAGTTAAGATCAGGACTGGAATATAAAGAGATACACTGCACTGCCCAGTTCGATAAATGCTATTTAGTGATAAGCTTACATAGACTTTTGCTACAGACTGAAACAACTTACTATTATAGAGATTGACCAATGCCCTTGGCTGCATCTAAATGAACAATACTGCTCTATAAATAACAAAATGATATTTTGTAACAAGAAAGCATGAGGTAGAAAGTGCCATTTTGAAACCACACTTTTCCAAAAGGAGTATATCACAGAAATAATTCCAGGGAAAAAAATTAGATGTAGTTTTAGAATTACTGAATGTATCTGAATGTAAAACTAAAATGTGGATCAAATGCTAGCGCAAAATAGTCAGGTGGGAAGGTCCCAGTTCATTTCAGAGTCTGGTAGTTTACCTCAGTAGGATCTGCATATTTGCACCATTTCACTCAACAAATAAGCTTCAAAACACGAAACTGAATTCTCAAGACTTAACTGAAAATGTTTGACTTTGGTCTGCAAATCTAACTCCTCTCAATTTTCACCTCTTTTAGGTTACTCTCAACATCATGAGGCCCTTGTAGAAGACACATCAATGGAGGACAAGCCCTTGTAAGGAAGGACGGTAAAAATCTTCATCCCTCTCAAGAGCCACATCAGACATTGTGACACTCTTAGTGAGATAGACAGTGAGTCACAAAGAGTTTTCATGTGGTGAAGTAGCCAGCATGAGTAGGCAGCAGCAGAAAATGGTGACAAAAATATCACAGTAGAGTGTTGACCAGAAGGAGAGGTTGTCTACCAGCTCTGCTATAGAGGACAGAGATGAAGACTTCAAGGGCCCAACCATGAGAGAATACAAAAGAACCACCACTGGTTGACAGTGTGGCTATGTACAGTCTGTAATATCAACTCCCAGGATATCATGACTCCACAGTTCACACTAGGAAGTCAGGACATTTCCAGTATTGTTGCAACTGCATGAGGCATTGATGTTTATCTTGTAGTACTGGTGGAAGCTCAAAAACCTACAATTGAAGACTCTGAGGAGAATTCTCCAGCCTCCCAACTGCGTATTTCTCGGCGGCGGGAGGTGACACGGATTCCCTGGTCCCGCTATTGTCAATGGGATTTCCCATTGATGTCACCCTACACCGCCGTGAAACTCGCGTGAGCGGGTGTGCTGCCAGCGGGACAGGAGAATCCCACTGGCATGAACGGTTGGAGAATTCCCTCCCCATGTATCACAAGTAGGAAACTGATGGATTCACTTAAGAGGGACTTGAAAGAAATCCCCCATCTTGTGCACCGCTCTAATAGTTTTGAAAGATTGTGACTAAAGCATCCACTGTTTCCACTATTTGGGAAAATCATCAGGTTCAAGAAACGTGTCTATCCCTATTTTATTTTTTCTATTCTTTTTCAAAATTATATAAAATCTAGTCAGCTTCTCCATTTGATTTATTTTAGTTGTCTTCATATCTTGATCCTCAACCTCCACTGTGAAGACTAATACAACAAACATTTAGCAAATCTCCCATTTCTTGTTCTTCAATTACAACACCCACATCTGTTTTTAGGTCATTATTCTTATCCACCCTTTTTCTGTCAATATACTTAAAAACCTTTAATGCTGGCATTGATATTCCTTGCAAATTTTTTCGTGTTCCATTTTCGCTTTTCATATTACTTTCTTGTGTTCCATTGCTGCCCTGTACATCACTCCATGTCTACAGGATCTCTACTGAATGATTGCTTTCTTCTAGTATTCATAAGGAAAACAATGAACAACATATCCGAGTCTCCCCTGAATAGAGTGGTGGAGATAAAAATCCTGGAGTAATTTAAGAATCAATTAAATGCTGCAATGGGGTGTTTTAGGGTCACTCTAGCTAAATGAATTAAGAGCAGCTAAATGAACTTCTTCATTGTAAATTATTGTGTCTCTTATATCTTGACTCTTGTATCTGTCAAATCTAATAATATCATTATCTCCCAAAGTCTAATGAATCTAAGGGTAAAATACTTCCATGTTTTATTTTGCTTTTGCCAGATTTTCACTCTTTGAATTGTAAAAAGGTCTTTTAATTTGAATGTAATATTTCCCAGTGCCTCAATGCTTCACAAGTTATTAATTTCAAACACCCCTGAAAATGGTCATGAGCTATCTTACTTCTTTACCCAAAACAACTGGATTGTAGATTGTAATTTTTATCCTACCCCACAGTCTATGGGACTAACATCTTTTAAAATCTGTTACATACCTGTATTTACTGTGGGCATCACTGAGGAAGAAGTGTTAACAGATGAATCTAAAGTATATCTGGCATCATCTTCATCAGACATCAGCTGACTGCCTTCATTTGGTAAACTGTACGTCGCTGGTAGCTCCAGTACACTATTTGTCTCTGATAGGTTACTTGATAAAACTTCATTTGACATAATCCTGTGGGAGAAGAATGAAGAGTTAATTCATAAACACCCAAGCACACTACATGCAACACAATGCAAGGCACATTTATAAACCATAACAACACTGCTTTTAAAAAGAACAAACACTTGCTTAAGATATAATTACTCAGAGCTCTGAATCAGAAGGTAGTGGGTACAAGTTCCAATGGAGACATGAGCACAAAATCTAAGCTGACACTCCAGTGCAGTACTGAGGGAGTACTACTCTGTCAGAGGTGCTGTCCTTCAAATGGGAGTATTAAACTGAGGTCATGTCTGCTCTCTCAGCAGGATAGAAAATATTCCATGGCACTATTTTGAAAACAAGCCTGGGAGTTCTCCCGTTTCCTGGCCAATCATTATGCCTCAAGAAAGATTGCCAAAACGGATGATCTAGTCATTATCTCAGCGATGTTTATGGGAGCTTGCTGTGCACAAATTGGTTGCCACATTTCCCACATTAAAACATTGACCACACATTCGAAATACTTAATTGGCTGTGACCCCCTTAATAAATGTACATCATTCTTCTTAATTTAATCTAGAGTGCTTCGGAACATCCTGAAGCGATGTATAAATAAAAGTTTTTTTCTTCTAATTACTTAGCCAGTTTATATTTCCCTCATCCTCAGGTTTATGTGGAGGATTTCCAACAGAAACGTGGACATAAAAATTTATAGCGGCAAAACAGTATCACCGACATGTGATGAAAAGAATGACAACAGGAAGTAAGTTTTGTAGACAGGAAATGCATGCAGATGCAAATTTTTTTAATAAGCTAAGGATAGTGAAACAATAATTGTGGTTGCAAGATGGAAATGTGAGAGGTAGAGTCAGTTGCAGCATCGGACTTTCTCTGCAGTATAAGTTGGGACGAGACACAAAACTGTCATGTTATAGCACCAATACTTCTCAGATGATTTAATTAGAGTAGGACCAATTTACATTGACAATTTCTAGTATAAGTATAGACATAGGAATTTATAATGAAGGAAGAGTGTCAGTTTGAATGGGAGTAGTGGAAAAATAGATTCCTGCGTGAATTTGATTTGATTTGATTCATTATTGTCACATGTATTAACATGTGAAAAATATTGTTTCTTGCGCGCTATACAGACAAAACATACCGTTCATAGAGAAGAAAACGGGAGAGTGTAGAATGTAGTGTTACAGTTACAGCTAGGGTGTAGAGAAAGATCAACTTAATGCAAGGTAAGTCCATTCAAAAGTCTGACAGCAGCAGGGAAGAAGCTGTTCTTGAGTCGGTTGGTGCGTGACCTCAGACTTTTGTATCTTTTTCCTGAAGGAAGAAGGCGGAAGAGAAAATGTCCAGGGTGTGTGGGGTCCTTAATTGTGCTGGCTGCTTTGCCGAGGCAGCGGGAAGTGTAGACAGAGTCAATGGATGGGAGGCTGGTTTGCGTGATGTATTGGGCTACATTCCCGACTTCTTGTAGTTCCTTGCGGTCTTGGGCAGAGCAGGAGCCATACCAAGCTGTGATACAACCAGAAAGAATGCTTTCTATGGTGTATCAGTAAGAGTTGGTGAGTGTCGTAGCTGACATGCCAAATTTCCTTAGTCTTCTGAGAAAGTAGAGGCGTTGGTGGGCTTTCTTAACTATAGTGTCAGCATGGGGAGACGAGGACAGGTTGTTGGTGATCTGGACACCTAAAAACTTGAAGCTCTCGACCCTTTCTACTTCATCCCCATTGATGTAGACAGGGGCATGTTCTCCTTTATGCTTCCTGAAGTCGATGACAATCTTCTTCGTTTTGTTGACATTGAGGGAGAAATTATTGTTGCCGCACCAGTTCACCAGATTCTCTATCTCATTCCTGTACTCTGTCTCATCATTGTTCGAAATCCGACCCACTATGGTGGTGTCGTCAGCAAACTTGAAAATCGAATTGGAGGGGAATTTGGCCACACAGTCATAGGTGTATAAGGAGTATAGTAGGGGGCCGAGAACACAGCCTTGTGGGGCACCAGTGTTGAGGATGATCATGGAGGAGGTGTTGCCTATCCTCACTGAATTGGAGTGGGTTAATTGAAATTGCAATGAGGGGTAAGGGGGAACTGCATAATTGGAAGAGTAAAGTGTCTCTGCAAAAGGATTAGGAATTGGATGTGTCACTGCGAACTGGTTCTCTGACAACAACTTGTATGTATCATACATTTAACTAGTAAAATGTCCCAAGGTACTTCATAGGAACATTGTCAAAAAACTTGGGCACCAAGCCATATTAGTAGATATTAGGACAAAAAAAGACTTGGTCAAAGAGCATTTAAAGGAAAGAGAAGTATAGCGGTAGAGAAGTTTAAAAGAAATTCCAGAGTTAATGGGCAGGATTTTACGGCCTTGCTCATCTCGAAACTGTAAAATCCCGCCCGAGGTCAACAAACCTTCCCATTGTCTGCCTCTCACCCGCTCTGATTCCTGCGGTGGGCGGGACTGTAAAATTCTGGCCTATGGGGCACAAATGGCGGAGCAAATTGAATTGAGAGTGTGCAAAGGCATGAATTGGAGGGATGCATTTTTTTAGCAGGTCGTATGGCTGGAGGAGGTTCCAGATATAGGGAGAGGTGAGATCATGGAAGGAATTGAAAAAAAGGATAGGGATTTTAAAATTAAGACAACTGAAACTGCTCAACTGAAAATCAATGTGGGTCAATAAACACAAGGTGAATGGAACTTGATGCAAATTAGCATACAGGCAGAGTTTTGGATGAGCTTAGGTTTATGGAGGATGGGAGTTTGACCAGGATATTGGAATAGGCAAGTCTAGAGATAACAAAGGCAAGCATGAGCGTTTCAGCACCAGATGGGTTTAGGCAGGGGTAGAGTTAGGCAACATTATGTAGGTGAAAGGATGCAATCTTAGTCCTCTGACAATGATGCATAGACTTCACTAGCCCTACCTATGAGGTTATTCTGTGAGATATTTTGTGACCATTTCATTTGTCTTGGTATTTTCTCAAATGAGTTTAAAAATGCCTCCATATCCTTTTCTTCAAATTTTGGAAGTGCCTATACAAATTTAAACATCCCCCACTAAGTTCATGTCTAGAACTACTTCTTTCCTCAATCTACTCTAGTGTCTCTGCTTTAATTTTCAACATTTTAAATTGAAAGTCTCTCCCTTTTCCCTTTACTCTTTCTGCCATTGTCCAAGTCTATCTGAAAAGTTCTCTCTTTGTCTCTTTCCTGTCTTTACCTTTCTTTTTGCTTCTCCTTCTCCTGCATATCATTTCTACTTCTTTTTCTTTTTCCTGCAATTCTAATTGTTTCATTTGTAATTGAATTTTAGTTAATTCAATTTCCTCACTTTTGGGAGAACTTGGTCTATCTGACGACTCTTGTACATTTAAATGCTTTGCTATTCTTTCAATTACCTCAGCTTTCTTAGTCCCTGTAGGTAACCCTAATTACAACATGTTCGCCAATTTCATCAATTTAGCTTTAGGTACACTTTTCAAACTTTCCAAGTTTATATTGTCTACACCCAAACAAGTTTTATCTATTGCAACAGCTATGTTACAGTCACTTTACTCACACGCTTCCTCAAATTGGTTCATCACTTTCTTTACCATGTTAGATTTAAAAGTCATAAATTTCCCTACACCCAAAGAATTATACTTTTCAAACTCCTGCCAAAGAGCCCCCAAGTTTGTTAAGAACCCCGCTGATGTTAAATGCGAGGGCAACCCAAAACCCAGAAGGGTAACCTGGAACACCGGTTCTTAGTGGTGTATATTTTCAATTTCGTATAATGTGAGAAAAGATATGCTGCAAACCAGGGAGAAGCAGTCCAGTTGTTTTGTGATCAATTAATAAGGGATATTAATTTAAAGAAAACATACAAGAAGGACTATAATTCACTACAACAGTGCACTTAACTACTCTGATAGCTAAACACACACAGCATCTCATAAAGTTACCCCTTGTTCCCAACTACCTACGTTTCATGAATACTGAGAAACGCCCCTTTTTCCCAAACAACATCCAATATTATATAACTCTAAAGGCAGATATTTACCACCCGCAGGTTATTTATCCACATTTGGGAAAGCTGTCTTGCTGCTTTTTAAAAATTAATCATTATAATTTACAAGTAGGGGCAATCACAGACCACTTCATGATGCCATTTCTGTAAAAGACAGAGGTTTGACTATCTATATCAGAGATTCACTGATCTCAGCCAGTCAAAGGTCTCCTCAGAGGAGGGAATTGTCCCAGGCCCTCTAATACGAGGATTGTAGCTAGCAGTGAAGAGCTGCATTTACAGAGGAATTTGAGCTGATTAAAAGTAAAGGCATAGCATCACAGAGATTATGATCTAATTTGTAAGAAATCTGCCAATTTGAATGTAATTAGTGGACTTGAAGCGTGGTTCAAAGCCCTCCCCCATTCACCTGCCTCTCCAATGAGATCTGCACCGAGCGGGCTTTGGTGCTGGTCATGAGCATTGTGGATGTGGAGCAGTGGACACCGAGGGGGGGGTCAAGGAGGTAGATACAATGCCCATGTGCCCCTCTGCCACTGCCAGGCTGCAGAGGAAGGGCCATCAAGGATCCTGAGAGTTAGCTGGGCTCAGGCTAGGGGCAAGGCGTTGACCTTTGCACTCTGCCTTCAGGATGGGGGTCATGTGGCTAGATTGCCCTTTTTAATTCTGTAAACTTGAGCATCACTCATGAGGTGGTGATTTCAGGCATCTCTCTGATCAACGTCTTCATTCTGCTCTGTTGACTGTGAAAACTTTGCAGTGGAGGTCACTTAAACCTCCATGCCCCTTGGACACCTAACAGGCTTCCAAATCACAACAGCACTGTACTGTATATGTGGAGTACAGTATTTCAACTTGTAGATTGTTTTTTCCCAGGTGAGAAATTCTGAAAGAACATAATTCTGATTTTAACATGGATTCTTATTGGGACTTATGTTTTGTTTAAAGCTATTTCACTAAAAGTTAGTTCACAGAACATAACTAGGACCTTGAGTCAGAAATTATTGTAAATGCAAGTTCATGCTTGCTTTTTGACTGGAGTCTTGTAGGTATTGGGAAGGTTTTGAGGGATCTGGAGGTGAGCTACTCATTGCAGAGCAGCCAGCTTTTACTTGAAATCCATAGCCAGACTATTGAGGTGACTGGTGTATTCTAACCTCTAGCCAATAATGCCCTCTATGTTATGAGAATGCGCATTATAAAAGTACAACTTCTAATTCTTTTTTGGCTGAGCTTTTAAAAAAAAGCAATGAACTGTAATTATATTAAGTGGTGGAATGCTAAGCCACACAGAATATACAACTTGCTGGAATCATGCTGTAACAGAGCACATGCTTTAAGTTGGTAATTAGGAGCAGTCGTCCCTAACTGGGGAAAGATTAGGAAATCATTGCAAGAGTATAAAAACCAATTCACATCAAGTTTTGAGGAGATCAAGAGAAATGTGTGCCCCCATCTCCTATCAGCTTTCACACTACCTTGCAACGTTTCAAAAGTTCCTGAAATGAGACATCAGAATGCAATTACCTGTTCCACAAAACAATGACAACAGCTGAACAGTTTCAGCAAGCCAGAGAGATTGCATGGAAAGACCACCTCTCTCTCTCTCTCTCTCTGGATTTATAATGGGAACTCCCAGGGAAGTCTGTTCCATGCAACTACACCCAGGAAGAAAACTGAATACAAACAACCACAACTTGTTCATCTTCCTCACAAACTTCAGAAAACCACCTGGCTAATTCTTTATAATCTCAGAGTATACATTGTGACACTCCTGCAAAGCACATCCTCGCTAAATTCATGAAAAAGCTCTGTTATGATCAGACTCGCGTGGTATAATAGTGGAGTCATTCTTATCCCTCCTCACTTGGCCATAACACCCATAACATTGACGATGCGGCACTTGTCGAAGAGCCATTGAAGTTTAGGATTGGTTAGGACATTGCTTATCAGAGATTATCATTGTTTGGCACTTACACGATACAAATATACCTGCTACTCATTTTCTCATATTCCACATTATTCGCGCATGTAATTTTCAAGACTACATTTTTCCTTTACTACTCTGTCCCACAGATGATATGAATAAATCTTTCATTTTTCAGGATTGTTACTAGTGATGTTTAAACTTGCAACAATTGCTTTAAATCTGTCAACAATGTATTTTTTCTGTCAACACCGGGGGAACTGAGTGAAAGTTATGGTGAAATTGCGAACCCGATTTAAGCACCTAACACAAAGTATATTGACAATGAAAATGAAGTTGGAGCTACTGGCACCCCGAGGTTAGCATCTTTTCCAACATTTCTTGTGAGCCAGCAGGAGAACTATTCCCTTGGCCCTTTAGAAAAGCCTTTGGTTTCCTACCTGCTAATGGTACACACACACACTGCACCCCCATCTCATTTACTGACGTACCCATCATGCCAGCCCCAATGTCCTCACTTTTCCTCCAGCTGCAATTGATGACCCTTCCCCAACGTGATTGATGGGGTCCATTCCCAAGGGTTCACAATTGTTGTCTCCTGCTGCTGGTTTTCCATCCTCACCGCTGGCCAGGCTATTAATTTGTTTACTTTTCCTCCGGGTGCTCCGGTTTCCTCCCACAGTCCAAAGATGTGCGGGTTAGGTTGATTGGCCAGGTTAAAAAAAATTGCCCCTTAGAGTCCTGGGATATGTAGGTTAGAGGGATTAGCGGGTAAAATGTGTGGGGGTGGGGCCTGGGTGGGATTGTGGTCGGTGCAGACTCGATGGGCCGAATGGCCTCCTTCTGCACTGTAGGGTTTCTATGTTTCTATGTTTCTAATAAGGCCCTGCAAAATTAACATAATAAGAAGTCTCACAACACCAGGTTAAAGTCCAACAGGTTTAAATCTCCACATCAAATTAACATAACCCAGTCTTGTCGGGCTATTTGCTATTTTTGGCCTCTCCCACACACCACAGCCAACCTTTCTGCAAATATAAGGGCTGTTTACTCTTTCCCTCCAAACAAATTGACAATGAAAATGAAGTTGGGCGGCACGGTAGCACAGTGGTTAGCACTGCTGCTTCACAGCTCCAGGGTCCTGGGTTCGATTCCCGGCTCGGGTCACTGTCTGTGTGGAGTTTGCACATTGTCTGCGTGGGTTTCCTCCGGGTGCTCCGGTTTCCTCTCACAGTCCAAAGATGTGCGGGTTAGGTTGATTGGCCAGGTTAAAAAAATTGCCCCTTAGAGTCCTGGGATGCGTAGGTTAGAGGGATTAGTGGGTAAATATGTGGGTGGGATTGTGGTTGGTGCAGACTCGATGGGCCGAATGGCCTCCTTCTGCACTGTAGGGTTTCTATGATTTCTATGAAATTTTGCCTGACCTACTGAGTGTTTTCCACTATTTTATTTTTTGTTCATACTTCCAAGATCCTCTGTATTTTGCTTTCATTTCAAAAGAGGCGAGTCAAAGAAAAATCCATCAAAGTATAATTCTAATTCACTAATTCTTACTTTAGAAACTCTTAATGCGTTAGAATTGTGGTGGGGGGGGGGGGGGATCTTACCAAAAATTGGCAGACTGTTGTTTCTGGTGAGAAAACCAGTGTGTTTCTGAGAGAAACACGCCAGTTTTCTCTCCAAATCCGATGAAATTCTGCCTAACAAAATCAATGGGACGAGTTTCATGCTGTCATGTAGGGGAGCAGGGCCTCAACACACTGGCAAAACCCAACTGCACTGAGATCGGGGCGCCATCTTTAAAAGGTGCCCCGATCATTACAGGAATAAACCTCATCCCCAGCCCACTACGGAGGTCTCAGGGGTTCGCCTCTCCACCCCCGATCAAAGTGGGTACTTCCCTCCCCCATCCCCTGATCATCGGCCCCTTCCCCCCACTTCTCCAATCATTGGCCCTTCCCCCCACTTCCCCCAATCATTGGCCCCCTTCCCTCCAATCATCAGCCCTTCCCCTGATCATTGGCCCCTTACCCCCAATCATCAGCCCCTTACCCCCACTTCCTCTCAATCATGAGCCGCTTCCCCCGATCTTGGGCCCCTTCCTCCTCTTCCCCCACTAATCATCAGCCCCTTTCCCTCAATCATTGGATCATTGGCTTTTCGCCCCTTACCCCCTGATCATCGGCCTTTCTCCAGAATAGGAACCAGCATGGCCCCTGTACCCCCCTCCTCCCACCCCACAGCCATCACCAACATCCTCTGTCCACTCCCGGCCCACAACAAAATCTGAATAAATCCCCCCCACCCACCCCATGAGGTTCCCATTGAGATCCACCCCTTGACACAGGTTGGCCGTACCAGGTTGGTACTGCCAGGCTGGCATGGGCATGGTGCCAAATGGCAATGCCAACCTGTGCCAAGGGGCAGTGCCAGAGTGCATTGCCAGGCCATTGCCTGGCCATGTCCCTCTCCCCAGGGGCTGTACTCACCTTTGAGCCTTCTGGAAGACCCCGCCCTACAGATTCATGTCGAGGTGAACCTGTTGTACATGGTGCCAGCTTGCCATCACTCTGAAGCCCGTTGAATATCCGGTAAGGGAGGAAATCCCAGAGCGATTGCTTGCTTTCTGCAGTTCTGTGGTGTGTTTCATGCCACTCTACCAGTGAGGGGCCGTGAAGATTGGAACTCGGAAACTCACCAGCATGAATGGTGCTTACCGGATTTTGAGACAGAGATGGAGAATGCGGGTTCAAAATCACCCCCATTAATTAATAACAAGTTGTTATCAAAAACTCTGCATTGGCTTGTAAAGGAAATATTTATTTTTTTCTGTGAAAAGGTGAATTAAGCAGAAAGACCATGAAGTTCTGAGAAAAACGCATACTAAATTCCTGTTCCAGTCTTTCCTGTGCAATATTGCTTTTGTTGGTGTGGCCATTTGGCAAGGATTTTCTTTTTCACGTTATCAGAAAGTTATCTGATTAGAATTTGTGCACTGTCAATAAATGAAAATATCAGAGTGAAGGGTCAACAGAAAGTTCAAAAACCTCTTCCCAGAAACAAAACTAGGAGTGTCACCACTACTCTGATAATGTGCAGCAACCAAATTTCTCCTAATATGAAGATAAGCACCTAAAGTAATCACACCAGAATTCCGCAACTACCCTGGTGGTTCCAAACAAACACCAAGTTATATATATATATATATATATATATATGTCACATGCCTTGTGTACCCTTGGGAAAGGTAGAGATTTGACACTTTCAAGGATATCGTGAAAGCCATCAATGTTATTTTCTCCATAAAGAGGGGATAAAAATAGCCACAAATTCAAAACCAGAACTACTAATTTATGGTTGAGTTTACCCTCTAACTCTAGTACTGAGAAAACATACTTGTCTAAAATTACAGCTGCTTTTAGATTGCAGTTCAGAATCAGCTAAATATAGGACTGTGCACTGTAGCATGGTATGATGCCTTACACCCCAGTATTGTGATGCTATCATAAACCTTCTGAGCAAACAAGTCACAGGCAATTAGCATTGTGCATGTTCCCAGAAATAGTCTTGCCGAAAGATAAATACTGACCAGGATATCAGAGATTCACCCTTTGTAGATTTTGAGTTTGTGCAATAGGGTGACAGTGAATTAGCATATTCATTTACATCTCCTGATTTTCATTGCCTTCAGCAATAAGATCTGATCTTCTTGCAATAGAATTATTCAAAGTACAATATATATATATATATATATGGAACATTTTGATTATGGGGAACATTATTCTAATCTGTTTTGGATCATCGGTGAGGTCATATTTGGGTGGTTCCTCTTAGAAAGTTAAACACTCAAAACATAGTTCATGAGTCAAAAACAGCTGCAAGCTCAAACACACAAGGCAACATTTAAGAGAGAGAGAGAGACAAGGTAATCCTTCAGGCAATTCTGATGAATGCTATTCAAAATGTTAACCTTTTTGTCTCTCCAGATGCTGTCTGAACATTCTATGTTTCCACTACTTTGTTTTGCTTAAATAACTATACGGATGTATTCCTTTGAAACAGGTTTCAAAAGGAGATCAGCGACTGTATTAGTACCCCCTCTTAAAAGATTGCTCTGCAGGGTCTGGGAATCTCATATTCCGAAAATATTTTCAATGCTAATGGAATCTATTAGTAGGACAGAAGAATCACCATGCAACATGTTTTTTTAGGTAGCCCTAAATGTTATAGTTTTCAGATTAGAAAAGCAAACTGAAATTTATTGCTCTCTCTTTCAAACTATCCAATCTCTTGAAACAGGACGCAATAGCCACATCACCATTGCTGATGAGAGTCTGATAACTGATACCACCACACTGAATTCCAAAGGTCAGCAAAACATTCATAGCTTTGCACAAGAAGTGATGTGGTTACATAACAATGTGATATAGTGCTTTTCAACACCACCCATGTCAAAAGCTGCAACAATTACTAAATGTTTTGTGAAAGGCTTGAAGGCTAACTTATTCATCTGAATTGATCAATTGATCAAGATTTTGGTAATTTGCCCTAATAGCCTCTTATGTGGTTCAATGGTATATTGGCCTTGGAGGGAGTGCAGAGAAGGTTCACCAGGTTGATACCAGAGATGAGGGGTGTTGATTATGAGGAGAGACTGAGCAGATTGGGTTTGTATTCGTTGGAATTTAGAAGGCTGAGGGGGGATCTTATAGAGACCTATAAGATAATGAAGGGGTTGGATAGGGTAGAGATGGAGAGATTCTTTCCACTTAGAAAGGAAACTAGAACTAGAGGGCACAGCCTCAAAATAAAGGGGGGTCAGTTTAGGACAGAGTTGAGGAGGAACTTCTTCTCTCAGAGGGGGGTGAATCTCTGGAATTCTCTGCCCACTGAAGTGGTGGAGGCTACCTCGTTGAATATGTTTAAATCACGGATAGATGGATTCTTGATCGGTAAGGGAATTAGGGGTTATAGGGATCAGGCGGGTAAGTGGAACTGATCCACTTCAGATCAGCCGTGATCTTATTGAATGGCGGGGCAGGCTCGAGGGGCTAGATGGCCTACTCCTGCTCCTATTTCTTATGTTCTTAATGTCAGTTTGTTTATGCTCCTGAAGTGCCTTGTCATGTTTTCCCATGTTCTTCTTAATGTGTTCAGTAATCACCGAGCCAGGCAATAGCTTAAAAGTGGTCAAAGCTCCCAGAGCAGCCCTCCGCCGTGAGTCATTGATTGGGTGCACCCCAACTGTAGTCGGGGTTCCCCGCAAGGCCCCACCAATTTGCTGTACAAAGGCCTTGGCCCGTGCAGAAACATTTGAGGAGGGCCCAATGTTGGCTTGACAGGTTAAACTCACTGTATAAATACAAGTTGTTATTGAATTGTTATGCAATTCTGAACGTTGTAACGGCCAATACCAGTATATTTATACTGGTGTCACTCAATCCCCTCTCGTTCCAATGCTTTCTATCTTAAAATTACTGGTCACAGATGGCGTGAAAACACATTTTACCCGGATTTGAACTTCGCCCATTCAACAGGTACAGGATGTGTGTGTGTGTGTGTGGATATATTCAATAGAGCAGTAAAAGTGACTACTGCTGTGACCACAACTTTCTCCAATCAGCAGGATTTTAACCATGCACTTTTCACAGTGTACCAGCTGCCTATGCAATTAGAATCCCAATGATATTTTAACAAAAAAACTGCCAGTCCCAGGCTTATAAGATTGTTGCTCTCGTCATGATAAATTAATATTCTATTGCAGTTTTATTGTAACTCCTCCTTTCATAAATGTTGGACTTCAGTTTTTATCAAAAGAATTGGAAATCTACAACACAAACCCCTAAAACCACGAAATCCAGTGCAAAACAAAGGTGTTCAAGAGGACATAGACCTCAGAAAGTATGCATATAGAATGTAGTGAAGCCATGAATTAATTTCAAAATTTCTTGTGTGGCTTTCCCTGCACTTTTGCTATAAATTTGTAGAGAGAGAAGAAATGTTTATTCTTTATAAAGCACTTTTCATAACCTTAAGATGTCCTGAAATGCTTTATAATAAATAAAATAATTTTGAACTTTAGTAATTAGCAGCACAGTGGTTAGCACTGTTGCCTCACAACACCAGGGACCCGAGTTTGATTGCAGCCTTGGGTGACTGTGCAGAGTTTGCACATTCTCTCCATGTTCTCCGGGTTCTCCGGTTTCCTCCCACAGTCCAAAGATGGGGCCATGCTAAATTGCCCCTTAGTGTTTTTTCAAAACAGGAAATAGGCCCAGCAGCAGCCTGGGAAGGTTTTGGAGGGTTTAAAAGTGCTTATCTTGGAGGTTTCAGCCTCATTGTTCCACAGGAGCAGGCTGAGGGTAAGGGAGTTTGTTTGTGCACTAATTTATTTACTTATTTTTCAGTTAAATTTGTGAAAAAAATCGGAGGTTTTTTTCAAAACAGGAAATAGGCCCAGCAGCAGCCTGGGAAGGTTTTGGCGGGTTTAAAAGTAGGCCGCACCTTTGAGCGGGCAGCGTCGTTAGCGGGCAGCGGAGTGAGCAGGGGACAGAGTGAGAGCTGAAGGGCTTTGGCTCAAAACAGGCTTGCAGGGGACAGAGTGAGAGCTGAAGGGCTTTGGCTCAAAACAGGCTTGCAGGGGACAGAGTGAGAGCTGAAGGGCTTTGGCTCAAAACAGGCTTCGGCGAGAACAGGCAGAGGCGAGAGTAGGTTATTTTTTTTTCTTTTTCAGAAAGTTTATTCCTGTATTTCCCCAGAGGAAAAAAAAATATGCCAGGCAAGAAGTTGGAATGCTCCTCTTGAAGGATGTGGGAGATCAGGGAGACCTCCGGTATCCCTGACGACAGCACCTGCAAAAGATGCATTCAGCTGCAGCTGCTAGCAAAGCGTGTTAGGGAACTGGAGAAGGAGCTTGATGACCTCCATCTAATTCGGGAGAATGAGACGTATATAGACAGTAGCTTTAGGGACATAGTTACACCTAAGCAGCAGAGCACAGGAAATTGGGTTACTGTAAGGAGAGGAAATGGCAGTGTGAAAGGACAGGCAGAGTAGGGTTCCCCTGTGGACATACCCCTCCACAACAGGTATACTAAATTGGACACTGTTGTGGCAGATGCTTTACCTGGGACAAGCTGCGACAGCCGGAACTCTGATACTGAGTCTGGTTCTACAGCGCAAAAGGGTGGGATGAAGAAGAGGAGAGCAGTAGTGATAGGGGACTCGATGGTCAGAGGTACGGACCGGAGGTTCTGTGGTCGGGACAGAGACTCCCGCATGGTTTGTTGCCTCCCAGGTGCCAAGGTCAGCGATGTCTCTGATCGCGTGCACAGAGTTCTAAAGAGGGAAGGTGATCAGCCAGATGTCGTGGTACATGTCGGTATCAATGACGTGGGAAGGAAGAGTGAGGAGGTCCTAAAGAGTGAGTACAAAGAGCTTGGAAGGAAGTTAAAAAGCAGGACCCCGAGGGTAGTAATCTCAGGATTGCTACCTGAGCCACATGCCAGTGAGGGCAGGAGTAGGATGCTTGGGCGGATAAACACGTGGCTGAGGAACTGGTGCAGGGGGCAGGGTTTCCAATTCTTGGATCATTGGGACCTCTTATGGGGCAGGTGGGACCTGTACAAGAGAGACGGGTTACACCTAAACTACAAGGGGACCAATATACTTGCAGGGAGATTTGCTAGTGTTATTGGGGAGCGTTTAAACTAGATTTGCAGGGGGGTGGGAACCAGAGTGCCAGAGCAGATAGTGGAGCAGGGGTAAAAAGACAGGTTAGTTCAAGCAAAATCACAAATGGAAGGGTAGAGTGTGGTGGAAATAATTTTTTGAGGTGTGTCTATTTCAATGCCAGGAGTATTGTGGGGAAGGCAGATGAGCTGAAGGCATGGATAGACACGTGGGAATATGACATTATAGCCATTAGTGAAACTTGGCTACAGGAGGGGCAGGACTGGCAGCTCAATGTTCCAGGGTTCCAATGTTTCAGGCGGGATAGAGGCAGAGGGATAAAAGGTGGGGGGGTGGCATTGTTGGTCAGGGAAAATGTTACAGCGGTACTCAGGCAGGATAGATTAGGGAGCTTGTCTACAGAGGCCCTATGGGTGGAACTGAGAAACAGGAAAGGTATGACCACATTAATGGGCTTGTATTATAGACCACCCAATAGTCAGCGAGAATTGGAGGAGCAAATCAGCGGAGAGATAGCTGACAACTGCAAGAAACACAAAGTTGTGATAGTAGGGGATTTTAATTTTCCACATATAGATTGGGACTCGCATACTGTTAAAGGTTTAGACGGGGTAGAGTTTGTAAAATGTGTTCAGGAGAATTTTCTACATCAGTATATAGAGGTGCCAACGAGAGAGGATGCGATATTGGATCTCCTATTGGGAAATGAGTTAGGGCAGGTGATGGATGCGAGTGTGAGGGAACACTTTGGATCCAGTGATCATAATGCCATTAGTTTCAACCTGATCGTGGATAAGGATAGATCTGGTCCTCGGGTTGAAGTTCTGAACTGGAAAAAGGCCAAATTTGATGAAATGAGAAGGGATCTGGGAAGTGTGGATTGGCACAGGCTGTTCTCTGGTAAGGATGTAAATGGAAAGTGGGAGGCCTTCAAAGGAGAAATTTTGAGAGTGCAGAGTTTGTATGTTCCTGTCAGGATCAAAGGCAAAGTAAATAGGAATAAGGAACCTTGGTTCTCGAGGGAGATTGTAACACTGATTAAGAGGAAGAGAGAGTTGTATGAAATGTACAGGCAGCAAGGAACACATCAGATGCTCGAGGAGTATAAAAAGTGCAAGAAGCTACTTAAGAGGGAAATCAGGAGGGCTAAAAGAAGACATGAGGTTGCTTTGGCAGACAGAGTGAAGGAAAATCCAAAGAGCTTCTATAGGTATGTTAGGAGCAAAAGGATAGTGAGGGATAAAATTGGTCCTCTTGAAGACCAGAGTGGTAGGCTGTGTATGGAACCAAAAGAGATGGGGGAGATACTAAATGGTTTTTTTGCATCCGTATTTACTGAGGAAACGGGCATGGAGTCTACGGAAATAGGGCAAACTGGTAGGGAGGCCATGGAACCTTTACAGATTAAAGGGGAGGAGGTGCTTGCTGTCTTGAGGCAAATCAGAGTGGATAAATCCCCAGGACCGGACAGGGTATTCCCACGGACCTTGAGGGAAGCTAGTGTTGAACTTGCAGGGGCCCTGGCAGACATATTTAAAATGTCAGTATTCACGGGGGAGGTGCCGGATGATTGGAGGGTGGCTCATGTTGTTCCGTTGTTTAAAAAAGGTTCCAAAAGAAATCCGGGAAATTATCGGCCAGTAAGTTTGACGTCGGTGGTGGGCAAGTTATTGGAAGGTGTGATAAGGGATAGGATCTACAAATATTTGGATAGACAGGGGGCTTATTAGGGAGAGTCAACATGGCTTTGTGCATGGTAGATCATGTTTGACCAATCTATTAGAGTTTTTCGAGGAGGTTACCAGGAAAGTTGATGAAGGGAAGGTGGTGGATGTTGTCTACCTGGA
Organism: Mustelus asterias; assembly: GCF_964213995.1. Taxonomy (NCBI): domain Eukaryota; kingdom Metazoa; phylum Chordata; class Chondrichthyes; order Carcharhiniformes; family Triakidae; genus Mustelus; species Mustelus asterias. The sequence continues at coordinate 92,742,461 of NC_135815.1, read as the reverse complement.
TTTCAGCAAGGCCTTTGACAAGGTCCCTCATGGGAGGTTAGTTAGGAAGGTTCAGTCGCTAGGTAGACATGGGGAGGTAGTAAATTGGATAAGACACTGGCTCAATGGAAGAAGCCAGAGAGTGGTTGTGGAGGATTGCTTCTCTGAGTGGAGGCCTGTGACTCGTGGTGTGCTGCAGGGATCGGTGTTGGGTCCATTGTTGTTTGTCATCTATATCAATGATCTGGATGATAATGTGGTCAATTGGATCAGCAAATTTGCTGATGATACAAAGATTGGAGGTGTAGTGGACAGTGAGGAAGGTTTTCAAAGCTTGCAGAGGGATTTGGACCAACTAGAAAAATGGGCTGAAAAATGGCAAATGGAATTTAACGCAGACAAGTGTGAGATATTGCACTTTGGAAGGACAAACCAAAGAAGAACGTACAGGGTAAATGGTAGGACTCTGAAGAGTGCAGTTGAACAGAGGGATCTGGGAATACAGGTGCAGAATTCCCTAAAAGTGACGTCACAGGTGGATAGGGTCATAAAGAGTGCTTTTGGTACATTGGCCTTTATAAATCGGAGTATCGAGTATAAAAGTTGGAGTGTTATGGTAAGGTTATATAAGGCATTGGTGAGGCCGAATTTGGAGTATTGTGTACAGTTTTGGTCACCTAGTTACAGGAAGGATGTAAATAAGATTGAAAGAGTGCAGAGAAGGTTCACAAGGATGTTGCTGGGACTTGAGAAGCTGAGTTACAGAGAGAGATTGAATAGGTTGGGACTTTATTCCCTGGAGCGTAGAAGATTGAGGGGAGATTTGATAGAGGTGTATAAGATTTTGATGGGTATAGATAGAGTGAATGCAAGCAGGCTTTTTCCGCTGAGGCTAGGGGAGAAAAAAACCAGAGGGCATGGGTTAAGGGTGAAAGGAGAAAAGTTTAAAGAGAATATTAGGGGGGGCTTCTTCACGCAGAGAGTGGTGGGAGTGTGGAATGAGCTGCCGGATAAAGTGGTAAATGCGGGGTCACTTTTAACATTTAAGAAAAACTTGGACGGGTTCATGGATGAGAGGGGTGTGGAGGGATATGGTCCAAGTGCAGGTCAGTGGGACTAGGCATAAAATGGTTCGGCATGACAAGAAGGGCCAAAAGGCCTGTTTCTGAGCTGTAATTTTCTATGGTTCTATGAGGTAGGCCAATCAGGACTCAGATGAGGAGGAATTTCTTCAGTCAGAGGGTGGGAAATCTTTTGGAATTCTCTGCCTGTGAGGGCAATGGAAGCTCAGTCATTGAGTGTGTTCAAAGCAATGGTCGATAGATTTCTAGACACCAATGACATTAACGTATACAAGGATAGCATTGAAAGATGGCATTAAGGTAGAAGATCAGCAATGATCTAGTTAAATGTCAGAGTAAGCTCGAGGGGCTGAATGCCCTACTCCTGCTCTCATGTTGTTTGTGTCCCTATGTTGACCAGACTATTCTTACCACCACTTTTTTCTCACCGACATGCTGTCCTACAGTAACATTTTCCAATATACAACATCAATTTCCACGTGTGCTACAAGACCTGGCTCTATCTTGCCACTGCACCTCTCTTGACCCATCCATTGTCTCTCACTTCCAAGATTGTTCTGATACTGGATGAGCAGGAATTTCCTCAAACTATATGGTGGCAAGGTCAAAGTCTTTGGTCATCACCTCAAACTCCACTGCCTAACCATCAACTCCATTCTTCTTTCTGATAACTGTCTTTGAAGGAACCAGTCTGTTTGCAACTTGATATCATATCTGACCCCAAACTGAGCTTCCTCCCACATATCCATCCATTTCCTGCTCTGTAACACCTCCCACATAGCTGTCCATTTCCTGCCTCTGTTCCTGCAACCTCATTCGTACTTTAGTTATCTCTTCAATGCAGTCCTGGCTGGCCTCCCATGTTCTACTTGACCTCACACAAAACACTGCAGCCTATATCCTAACTTGCAACATGACCAATTTAATCATCACTGTCCTACATTGGCTCCCAGTTAAGCAACATCTCAATTTTTAAATTCTAATCGGTGTTTTGATATCCCTCCATGGCTTTGCCACCATCTTCATTACCTCTTCCAGCTTCACAACCCTCCAACATCTGCATTTCTCTAATTCCAGTCTCTTGCAAATTCCCAATTTGAAACAGGTAGCCTTAAGCTCTTGAAATCTATTCCCCATTTCTCCTCATTCCTTGACGAAGATCCACCCTGATGTGGTTTAAGTAATATAAGTATCAAATTTTGTTTGATATAACACTCCTGTGAAGTGCCTTAAGAATCTTACTTATGTTAAAGACATTCGCATCCCAGCCTTTTGGCTAAGAACTGTAGACGGAGAAAGAACGACTACAACAATGGTTTTAACAATAATGGTAATATTGGCTTTAACTGGCTATTCTGGCTGAGAGTTAAGCATGCTGGGATTTTTGGTCAACTTATCATGAAAACAAGATGCAGGTCATAAAGTTACTCTCAGTCAGGGTTCTGGTCTGGGAACTGTGGTCTGATGCTTCCTATGTTGACCAAATATGGGAAATTGTTTACTTTCGAGTAGTCTGGATGGTATCGAATTTTTTTGCCATTATGTGAGAGACATGCAGTTTGAACTAAGCATAATGATGTTGTTTACAAGTAATTTAATTGGCTGTTCGAGCGTGTGATCGGTTTCTGGTTACACAATTGGCTGGATGACAGAGAATCTTCTGGAAGCAAGTGAATAATTTGTAGATAAAAGATATGCGCAGTCTTTTGTTTGCCAATGACAACTCTATAGAGATTCACCATCGTGAGAAGTGTGCCCTGAAGGATTCTTCAGAGAGAAGATAGATTGAAAATAGGGGATTTTTTTGGCCAAGGTTTTCCTAAATTCAGTCATATCTATTTTCAGTAAAATAATTAAAGTTAATGTTCAATTAAGAGTTAAAGTTCAGTAAAAGAGTTAGAGAGTTGCAACTGTATAAGTTTGAGTTGGTGCCTAGTGTTAAATGAAGAGAGATTGTTTGATTAATTAAGAGTCTACTCCTGTTCCTATTTGCCTCATTAAACTGGAATGCTTGGAGGGTGTTTGAATTGAAAGCCAAACAACAGATCAAAAGCATCAGATCAAGCCCAAGTTCAGGTGCAATACCTTTTCTTGTCAGCTTGGAGCTGTATGTCTCTCTTGTGGGGATCATGAAAGGGACTCAATTTGAACTTGAATTTGTTTTTGCAGCAAGCAAGGAAATAGAATAAGAGCTTGCTTGCCCTGTCCACTCTGCGCATTGGCTTTGTAACTTTAAGAATGGAGTAAAAATTGTTTTAAAAAGGAAAATGCAAACTGCTGTTATCATAAGGTGAGTACTGAAGCAAAAAGTGCTGAATTGTGCACAATGTCAAGTGCTGCTCACCAAGAATAATTTAGACTGGGGGGTGGAGGGGGGAGGAAGGAAGCTGCAAGACCACAAGAAACTACAAAGGCTTATGAATGTAGTCCAGACCATCAACAAAACAACCTCCCATCCATTGACTCCGTCTAAACTTCCAGCTGCCTTGGAAAAGCAGCCACAATATTCAAGGGTCCCACGCACCCCTGACGTACTCTCTTCCACCTTCTTCCTTTGGGAAAAAGATACAAAAGTCTGAGAACACGTACCAACCGACTCAAGAACAGCTTCTTCCCTGCTGCCATCAGATTTTTGAATGGACCCATTACATATTAAGCTGATTTTTCTCCTCACCCTATCTGTAACTTCAACACTAAATTTAAGTTGATTTATTAGTGTCACAAATATACTTATATTAACACTGCAATGAAGTTACTGTGAAAATCCCTGAGTCGCCACACTCCGGCACCTGTTCGGGTACACTGAAGAAGAATTTAGCATAGCTAGTGCACCTAACCAGCACATCTTTGGACTGTTGGAGGAAACCAGAGAACCCAAAGGAAACCCATGCGGACACGGGGAGAACATGCAGACTCCGCACAGACTGTGACCCAAGTCAGGAAATTAACCTGGGTCCCTGGCACTGTGAGACAGCAATGTTTTGATTTGATTTATTACCGTCACGTGTATTAGTATACAGTGAAAAGCATTGTTTCTCGCACACTATACAGACAAAGCATACCATACATAAAGAAGGAAAGGAGAAAGTGCAGCATATAGTGTTAGTCATAACTAGGGTGTCGAGAAAGATCAACTTAATATGAGGTAGGTCCATTCAAAAGTCTGACGGCAGCAGGGAAGAAGCTGTTCTTGCTGCAGTTGGTGCGTGTCCTCAGACGTTTGTATCTTTTTCCCAACAGAAGAAGGTGGAAGAGAGTATATCCAGGCTGCATGGAGTCCTTGATTAAGTTGGCTGCTTTTCCGAGATAGCGGGAAGTGTAGACAGAGTTAATGAATGGGAGGCTGGTTTGTGTGATAAACTGGGCTTCGTTCATGACCCTTTGTAGTTTTCTGGGGGTCTTGGACAGAGCAGGAACCAAATCAAGCTGTGATACAACCAGAAAGTATGCTTTCTATGGTGCATCTGTAAACGTTGGTGAGAGTCGTAGCGGACACGCCAAATTTCCTTAGCCTCCTGAGAAAGTAGAGGTGTTGGCTTTCTTAACTATAGCATCGGCATGGAGGGACCAGGACAGGTTGTTGGTGATCTGGACATCTAGAAACTTGAAGCTGTCAACCATTTCCACTTTGTTCCTGCTGATGTAGACAGGGGCATGTCCTCCACTACACTTCCTGAAGACGATGACTATCTCCTTCATTTTGTTGACATTGGGGGAGAGATTATTGACGTTGCACCAGTTCACCAGATTCTCTATCTCTTTCCTGTACTCCGTCTCATCGTTGATTGAGATCCGACCTATCACGGTGGTGTCATCGACCAACTTGAAAATCAAGTTGGAGGGGACTGTGGCCACACAGTCGTCGGTGTGTGCTAACTAACCACTGTGCTAACTGTGTCGCCCTACATTCGGCACCCTCTCCTTTCCTTCTGCCCTATGTACTACATGAATGGTATGTTATAGTCTGTACAGTGTGCAAGAAACAATACTTTTCACTGTATCCTAATACATGTGACAATAATAAATCAAATATACATATCTCTTTTACATCATAAATGACTGCCTTCTAAAGACCAGAATTAAAACAGAAGTGAGAAATTCTGAGCAAGAGTGATCGGAAATTGAAAAAACAACACGCAAGCAGAAAACCCTGCAGAGTCTCAGCATTTTGCTCTGAGAAGGAGGCAGCTGATCACAAGCCACCTTGTCCTCGCCAGCTGACTCCCCTCCCCCACTCCCACCCCGCCGCAGAGCGCATGCGTGCCACCTCGGCTAGATTGACAGGGGGGGACTCACCAATTAGGCAGGAGGAGGGGGGCGCCGCCGACCAACGGGGAAGAGCGGTGGGCGGGACTCTGAATGGAGGCTGCGGCTGGGCTCTGGATGTTGTAATCCAAGTTGTCGGTCCGGCGACTGTGAAGGAGGTGGAGTTGTGTTTTTGTCTTCTTACTCCGCTTCCTCGTTGTGTTTTAAAATTTTTATTTAAAAAAAAATAAACCTCTTCCTCCTATCCGTCGACAGAAGAAAGTTGGATTGATGATTTGCTTCAGGTAGGTTGCGGCGATCGGAGTGACTGTGAGTCGGAGGGCGAGATGCGCTCGAGCTGCTGCGATTGTCGCCGCCGGGAAGTGAACCGGTTCCAGGCGGTTGGGTGGGGGGGATGGGTGGTGGTGGTGGGGGGGCTGTGGGGGTGGGGGGGTGGGGGGTAGGGGTGGGAGTGGGAGGGGGGTGTGGGGGAGGGGGAGGGGGGCGGGTAGGTGGGGTGGGTGGGAGGGGTGGTGGGAGGGGGGTGTGGGGGGGTGGGTGGGGTGGTGGGAGGGGGGTGTGGGTGGGGTGGGGTGGTGGGAGGGGGGTGTGGGTGGGTGGGGTGGTGGGAGGGGGGTGGGGGGGTGGTGGGAGGGGGGGGTGGTGGGAGGGGTGTGGGTGGGGTGGGGTGGGTGGGAGGTGGGTGGGGTGGGGTGGTGGGAGGGGGGTGTGGGTGGGGTGGGGTGGTGGGAGGGGGTGTGGGGTGGGGGGAGGGGGGTGGGGGGGTGGAGGGGGGTGGGGGGGGTGGAGGGGGGTGTGGGGTGGTGGGAGGGGGGTGGGGGGGGTGGAGGGGGGGTGGAGGGGGGTGTGGGTGGGGTGGGGTGGTGGGAGGGGGGTGTGGGTGGGGTGGGGTGGTGGGAGGGGGGTGTGGGTGGGGTGGGGTGGGGTGGTGGGAGGGGGGTGTGGGTGGGGTGGGGTGGTGGGAGGGGGGTGTGGGTGGGAGGGGGGTGTGGGTGGGTGGGGTGGGGTGGTGGGTGGGGGGGCGGTGGGTGCGAGGGGGGTGTGGGTGGGGGGGGGTGGTGGTGGGGGGGGGGGGGGTGGTGGGGGGGGGGTGGTGGTGGGGGGGGGGGGTGGGGGGGGGGTGGGTGGGGGGTGGGGGGGTGGGGGGGGGTGGGTGGGTGGGTGTGTGGGTGGGGGGGTGGGGGGGGGTGGGTGTGGGGTGGGGGTGGGTGTGTGGGGGGAGGGGTGGGGGGTGGGTGTGTGGGGGAGGGGTGGGGGGTGGGTGTGTGGGGGAGGGGTGGGGGGTGGGTGTGTGGGGGAGGGGTGGGGGGTGGGTGTGTGGGGGAGGGGGTGGGGGGTGGGTGTGTGGGGGAGGGGTGGGGGGTGGGTGTGTGGGGGAGGGGTGGGGGGTGGGTGTGTGGGGAGGGGGTTGGGGGTGGGTGTGTGGGGAGGTGTGGGGGGGGTGGGGGAGGGGTGGGGGGGGTGGGGGGGGGTGGGGGTGGAGGATGTGGGTGGGGGTTTGGGGGTGGTGGGAGGTGTGGGGGGGGTGGGGGAGGGGTGGGGGGGGGTGTGGGGGTGGAGGAGGTGGGTGGGGGTGGGGGTGGGGGTGGTGGGGGGGGGGGTAGGGGGTGGTGGGGGAGGGAGGGTAGGGGGGTGGGGTGGGTGGGGGTTGGGGGGGGTGGGGGGGGAGTGGGGGGGAGGGTGGTGGGGGTTGGGGGGAGGGTGGTGGGGGTGGGGGGTGGGGGGTGGGGGGTGGTGGGGGGGGGTTGGGGGGGTGGTGGGGGGAGGGTAGGGGGGGTGGTGGGTGGGAGGGTAGGGGGGGTGGTGGGGGGGAGGGTAGGGGGGGGTGGTGGGGGGGGAGGGTAGGGGGGTGGGGAGGGTAGGGGGGGTGGGGAGGGTAGGGGGGTGGGGGGGTGGGAGGGGGGGTGGGGGGAGGGTAGGGGGGGTGGTGGGGGGGGGTGGGTGGGTGGGTGGGGGGTGGGGGGTGGGGGTGGGGGGGTGTGGGTGGGTGGGGGGTGGGGGGGTGGGGGAGGGGTGGGTGTGTGGGGTGGCGGGGGGTGGGGGAGGGGGTGGGTGTGAGGTGGGGGGGTGAGGGGGGGTGGGATGTGAGGGGTGG